>NW_026997093.1:0-586 GCF_035044405.1 Drosophila montana
TGCTGCCTTTGTTGTTGATGTCGTGGCAGGGGCGACCGAATTGGACTTGCAGGTAACTGTGTGCATTCTGTATTTGACTCATTTAATAATTCGCATATTTGATCTTCCTTTACAGAATGAACTAGCTGCGTTGTTGTTGATGAGCCTTCTGCCCGGCTCTGCTGCTGCTGCTCAGTATTCCCCGGCTGCTCTTGTCGTTGCTGTCCCAACTGAGGGAAACTCATTGACTGGCTTTGTTGTAGCTGTTGGCATGGATGGAGGAGCTGCTCTGCTGAAACTATTTGCTGCTGTTCTATGATCTCTTGCTGCCTTTGTCGTTGGTGCCATGGCGGAAGAGATCGAATTGGTTGTGCAGGTAGATGTATGCATTCTGTATTTGACTCGGTAAATATTGCATATGTTTGGTGTTCATTTGCAGAAATAACTCGCTGTGAAGTTGATGATGGGCCATCCGCCCGGATCTGCTGCTGCTGCTCAGCTGTTCGCTCGATGATTACGTGCTGCCTTTGTTGTTGATGTCGTGGCAGGGGCGACCGAATTGGACTTGCAGGTAACTGTGTGCATTCTGTACTTGGCTCAGTCAATA
>NW_026997094.1:0-3150 GCF_035044405.1 Drosophila montana
AGCCTGCCTTATTACAAAAGGATACGTGTGCGTCTTTGTGTGCTTCAGCACCAAAGCCATCACACAGAAAAATTCCTAGCGGCATTTTCGAGATTTGTGGCACGACGAGGGTGCCCAAGTCAAATGCATTCCGACAACGGCAAAACTTTCTTCGGAGCGGCCAAAGTTCTTTCGCGCGATTTTGTGGAAACGCTTAAGACGCAACTCCAGGTCACTTACATTCTCCAGAAACTGTCCTGGCAATCCTAGTGCCCCGCATATATCTCCTCGCTCCTATCCAAAGTTGAAGCATGCCTGAATTCAAGACCGATATCTCCAATGACGGAAGATCCTACTGATCTGTTAGCTCTGACTGTCGGAGGACGTCTACGTCAAGGAAAATGCCACGTCCAACATCAATCGCCAGCAGCGCTTGAAGGTTCTGTCTCCGTTGGAAACGAGAGTATCTTTTAGAACTGCAAAAAAGAAACAAACGGCAAACTCCAACGCGAGATTTACAACGTGCCGACCTAGTCATTATTAAAGAAGATAATCTTCCAGTTAATGACTGGCGCCTGGGTCGAATCCAAACGATCTATCCTGGCGACGACCAAAGAGTCCGAGTGGTCGACGTGCTTACTACCCGAGGTGTCTCCAAGGGACCTATCTCTAAGCTGATCCTGCTCCCGATAGAATCTAGTCTCTATTTTCCATCAAGTAGAATCTCCAGTAGAGACTGGAATCCTAGATCCACAGACCAACCATCCGTATTAAGCCGCATAATTAATGTGTATTATGTTTTAAATTTCTGCACGATGTCTCCACGCCAACAACAAGACCGATCCAAGAGCCGCCCGGCAACAGAGTCGTCCGATGCCGAGTATGCCGAGGAGTCCACGCGCTGCGAAAGTGCCAAAGGCTTATGCGGCTATCTCCAGAGAAGAGACTCTGCGCCGCTTTCATCCGCTGGCCCCACCTCCCTGTCCACCTTAATGGAGCACAAGAGGACAGCCGTGCTCCCGATACCACTAATCCGCCTTGGAAACGGCAAGGCGACCCGCGACACTCGGGCACTTTTAGACCCGTGCTATCCGGTAAGTCTGATCGACGCATCTTTGGCAAAGGCCTCCGGGCTATCCGTCACCCGCGTCGGTACAGACAACGCTTGCTCGGCAGTCATCCGTTCCAGGATCTCCAGCTTTCAACGAGAGGTCATCCTGCAGGTGATGCCTAAGCTTCAGTACCGGACTCCATCCAAACACATCAGCGAGAAGTTAAATGAGCCCTTTCAAAACATCCGATTGGAAGACGATCGCTGGCTCCACCCGGAGATATCAAGTCTGGTGTTGGGCTCGGACATATATCCCGAGTTAATTTTCCAAGGCGTCCTGCCGAGCCATAGCGGCGCACCATTGGCCCGAAACACGGTATTCGGGTGGATACCGTACGGATCCTTCGCTAAGCAAAAAAACAGAGCCACTACCCTCTCCTTTTTTTGCAATACTGGAAGGCGGGCGGCACGCTTATACAAGAAGTGTATCTGGCCGTCGCTAACCAACTTCCAATGAAGTTATCTGTAACTCCGGACTCAGAACAAAATAAGTGATATTCACCACACACTTACTCTAGTACATTTTTTGTATATATAGACGAGAAAATAGCCTTACAGTGAACAAACGTGTTTTTCTGCAACTTGGAAACAATATAATTCATCAGAATATAACTACATTATATTACGTTATTCCTCTAAAAGGGGAGGTGTGTGCGGCACTTTGTCGCATACAGTAACAATTATACACTTAACAAGCCCAGAGCTTATGAAACCTCGAGGATCTTTACAGTAGGTCTCCCCGTAAACCTCGAATGAATGTGTCTAACGCTTTGTCCCTGTATGATTTCCTCATAATTATACCCAAATGCATGGAACCGATCTTGTTTAGTATGAGAAGTATTTATAAGCGACTTGGTAGAAATCTTCCACCGATGCACTAATGTAATCATTTGGTATTCTAATGTGCTGATATCGTGTTTGTCCGCGAAGTGGATAATTTAGTATTGATATGCCATGACCTTGTCACGTCCAAGGGAAGATTAATGATGTTTAAAATGTTTATTAAAAATAAAGGGTATTTAGAATTCCTCACAACCCAGAGGGATAATTCTTAAAAATGTTCATAGAAGGAATTTATCAGTAATTGGTAAACAGAATTGTGTTGCATTGATAAAAATGCCTGTATATGATATATTTAACAAATATAAAAATTGTAACAAATAAGCACTTTTCACTTAAATTTTGACAAGCTTAGCCACAGTGTGGTGGTGAAATATTTCTTTTTGATTTCCTTGTTGTTCACGATTTTGTGCAAATATTTAATTTTACTTTAATTCTTTTTTTTTTTTTTTGTTGATTTATTTTCCTTATTATTAATTAAAAACTTTTATTTTATTTTTTTTTTTATATGTTGTTTGTTAGTTGTTTGTTTTTCGTGTATTTATTCACTAGCTTACATTAATAACGCTGTAACCGCCTTTTGTGATCCTTTTGCGTCTGCTACTTGGGCTCCGCTGTCCATACCTCTCGGAAAGTGCTCTGCGAATGGATCTTACAAAGCTTGTGGTCCACCGACGGCAGTTCTACAAGCTGCTGTGTCAAATTTCCAACTGTTAAATTAATAGCCGTGAGTTTTTTGATGCTACGTACTGCATCCCACCTCCCGCCCAACCGACCAAATGCAAAATAAATATGAAAAAAAATAATAAAAAAAAAAACGATACAAACTACGAGTATGTGTACAAATACAATTACAAATAAAAATAGGAGTATCTACTTGCTAAATAGTTTAGAATAAAAGACTTTATACGAGGAAGAGAAGCTTCCTAGCAGAATACTCTGTAATGCTTGTTATAGTCATCACAGAGAACCCTGAACGGTTCATGCAAGGCATAATTAGTTGAGCAAAATTGAAGCGATAGAGGTACAAAATTACGTGTTAATCTAGTAGGAGTAGTAGTAGTAGAAGTAAAGAGAAATTTAATTAATAATAAGTCAACACAGAAGAATCGATTTCACCAGTAATTAATTTATGAATAACTATTACACCCAACATGGTTCTACGATTAATCAAAGAAGGAATGTTAATCATCAGAAGTCCGCTGGAGTATGACGGTAAC
>NW_026997095.1:0-2342 GCF_035044405.1 Drosophila montana
ACATCTTTGGACAGAAAGCGACGACAGCATTTATTGTACGTAACATGCCATAAGTCAGCTGTTTTGATATAGTGCTGTAAGGGAGAAGAGGTGGCGTAGTAATGGCAAGAGTGCAGGGCAACTTAGATGAAAAAACTACTGCTTGAGACAAAGGGCAGGACTAAAAAACACCTTGAATACCCTGCTGCTGCAATGCCAGGTATGACAACAAATTTTAACTGGTTACCATGCGTTGTCGTTTGTGCGTCTCCCCTCTCATAGAGACGATGGGTAATGTTGTGTGAATGTGCAACTGGATTAATGGCAAAGACATCAACTGAATGATGAAAAAGTTTATTAGGAGTCGATGGAGTGGATGGTTGTAACATGAACAAGTTTCCGACAGCATAGCTAGTTATGGGAGTTGTTCAACTGTACGAGAAATTGTGATATGAACAGCTGCCGTCAGGATAGCTGGAACATACACGGTTGCGGTCTTGGCATTGTCTCTATTCCAGTATACAAAACGGAAGTATGTTTATATTGAAAGTATACTAAAAGTTGAAAAATAGAAGGAGAATCGAAGATGTCAAGTTCATTGGGATACAGCTCTAGTGCAAGGTGATTGTAAAGAGGGATCATTAGGGGAAAATATAAATTGAAAATCATTTACAAATCATTGCTGTGCTTATGGGCATCTACTGCATGATAAGCATAGTGAGTTAAAGTCAAGTCTGTTTGCTCACCTAGGCAGCCCATGCATCCGAATTCTCACTTCCAAAATGTTGTGGCCTCTTGTCAATCGAAAACACTTGCAACTCACTCTGAAAGTCGCGTCGGTTTTGAATATTGAATATATCAACAGTTGCACACCATTGCTCACCGGCAAATTAACGGCGCCATTTTGTACAGGCTCACGTGCCGACGCTTGCAAAGTTTTTGCCAACACCAGGAAATTTTGTTTTTGCTGTTCCAACAGCATACGCAGTTGATCCCCCATGGTTAATTGACGAGGATTGGATCCCACTTCTGATATTGGAGAAGAGCTGTCGTAGTTATTAATATTTTCCATATTAGTTTAGTAATTTCGAGTTCAGCGAGTTTCTGAGAGTTCCTTCGTTCGCACGTGTATTTTCTAACCGTCCCAGAGCCACGCTCGATAAATAGCGTTTCCACTATTATCTCACTCGATAATTCTTAAACAACACTGTCTAAATGCAGACCTATACAACACCATCTACAATCGACACCCAAAGTAATTATCGATAAGGCGCTTAATTCAAGCAAATCATCTATTCCCCGACACATACAATAATCATAGCTTAAGAGCAAACAATGGAGTATAACGAAATCTGAATAATATTACTTATCGTTTAAGAGTACATGAATTAAATTAAGAGAGGCCGATTGCAAATTAAATCGAATCACTTGCAACTCGGACTGTTAACGTTGTTAGGAGTAGAAGAGAGCGAATTGTAGAGAGAGAGGATTTTCGCCGCAGTACGAAAAAGGGCGAAAAGGGGCGTGGGCTGCTGAAGCTGAGCAGCAAGATCACTTGGATTTCAGCGAGAGTAAGTACGAGACGTGTGCGTGCGACGACGGACAACAAGACTTAGGGGAAACGCGAGGTAGCCGCGAGGTTAGGAGTATAGAAAAGGAGATAAGAAGTGACTGTGCAGCAGGGAAAGTTGAGTAGAAAGAAAGTGCGAATTATAATACATAAAGTGCTTTGGAGTTCACATTATTTTGTACAAATCAGCCGTATAGACCGTATAGCGATTGTGTGTGTTTTGCAGGCTTTTTATTCTGCGGCGGAGTGATCCCAGCAGCACCCATCACTCTGACCTACCCTAACCTAACCGCAACGGAGTGGGTCCAGCGGTTCCCTTCCCTCTTCCCAAAGATATAAATCCCTCTGTGGCGGAATCTTAATGACAATTCTCTAATCCACCCTTTTTTCAGGTTTACGTCTCGGCAAACTTCAAATTTCTTGTAGTGTGAACCTGGTAAGATACTGGTACTATGCTACTGCCCAAGAAAGTCGCAAACGAACTTCTAGAGGTAGCGAAGATACGCATGGAATGGGCGGTATGTCGTATACGCCAAAAAGTGGAACCGAGGCGCACGGCTACACGATGCCGAAGTAAGAACGAGGTCTCGAAACTGTGCTTCAATTGTGGAGAAGCCAACCACTCGGCGAAGGAGTGCACCTGCAAGTCAAAATGCATTATTTGCACAAGAAACGAGACCGCGAACACGGCACGCAATACCCTTAGCAGGGCATGCCCAGGGTTCATTAAGGCGTCGCAGCCAACAGCCTAAAAATCAAGTTAATTCAAATTAACTTGAACCACTGCAGAGCT
>NW_026997096.1:0-2394 GCF_035044405.1 Drosophila montana
ATGCACCAAGGCTGCATACCGCAGCTCCTACCGTACTGTCTCCGAGGATGCAGTACTAGTGCTGGCCGGAATGACCCCAGTAGATCTTCTGACAATGGAGAAAAGGAGCAACAGCCCCCAAAGTACAAGGTGGGCTGAAACTATGGAGGAATGGCAGGCAAGGTGGAGAACTACTACCAATGGCAGCTGGTCACGATCGCTGATCCCGGACATACGGCCTTGGGTGAGTAGGAAGCACGGTCAGACCGATTTCTACCTGACTCAACTACTGGCGGGAAAGGCTTAATCACGGGACTGGCCTGTTTTGTGTTCACACTGTTTTTATTATTATTGGAAGACCTTTTACAGTCAACGACTTACTAGATATCCTACTAAGCTCGTGATAATCAAATCCTTTCGTCGCGCTGAACGACAGCGCAATCGTCAAACATAGATCAGAATCTAGCTGAGGCTTTCAAGCCATTTCCCCCTAGCGAAGTGATACCCATCGGTGGGCTGCGCAAATAAGTAACATGATGCCACTTAAGCAGGCCAAGACAGCGTGAGACCGTTGACCGACGGATAACCGCTTCCACTATAGCCGCTCCGAGAGTGATCGCCCTTATTTAAGTTAACTCAGAGGTTGTTGATTCGTTCCAACATGGTCAAAATTGCTGACCATGCGTCTGAAACATTTCCGCAGCTGAAGCTAAGAATTCTGTGGAACTCAGCGATCACGCCACCCGCTGAAATTGCATTACTCCTGTTGCCATTGCTAGGCAACAACGCAGCGTCAGCGTTCCCACGCTTGCCGGCTGCGAACTACAATACATAAGTGCACATAACATATTCTCTCTCAGCGCGGCTCTCAATGCTACATACATATTTAAGTATATAATATAAACGCTCCGCTGCCGGCGTCGCTGGCAGCGCAGTTCGCGCGGTCTTAGCTAAGTAGCACCTAAGAAAAGATTGTAAGAATTATTCAAACCCAAAGAGTCAATAAATAAAGTTAACAATTGGAGCAGAAGCTCCAATGTATAAAAGAACAACTTTTGGAACATTTTACTACATGGCGACCGTGACATTGTCAGTAATCCCTGCCTGGAGGCAGTAGAAGGAAGGAAAAGTCAACAACAACTATTACATTCCATTTTTAATGAACAACAAGAACGTCAACAACAACAGCAGCAACTTACGTCGATGGAAATACATGAAAAAGTCAACAGCTATATAAAAAGTAGCTACAACCTGCTTGGAGCAGACGAGCTGGACTGGAGCTGGACTGGAGCTTGAAAAATCAAAAACAAATATACTGAGTGAGGCATGAGCTCTAGGGCAAACAAAAGCCCAGACGCAGTGCCATTAAGGAGCGAATCAGACGGAGAAAGTCTGAAATCGTAAGACTCCTATATAAATGCAAAAATCCCCTCCCATAGGACACTGCAGTGAAACTGAATGACGAACTCGAACAACTCGAGTCGTTATTAAAATCAAAGAGCGAGCCCTGTCCCTCAGAAATAAAAATTACAAAACTAACAAAGAATCATCGTCCACCGCCAAGACAAATACCAGCACGCCCACGCAGATGCCCACCAGATTGTGAGGGTCCCCTCTACAGCCCCCATTGCGAGGGCACCTGCCGTATTCAGGAAGCAGAGTCAACCAACGCACGAGAGGCAAACCGCCGCGTATGCCAACGAGGGAATACAAAGCAACTAAGACGAGTTGCCTACGAGGGAATACAAAGCTACTAAGACGAGTTGTATGAGCGGCAAACCGCCGGTTATGCCTACGAGGGAAAACAAAGCAACTAAGACGAGTTGAATGAGAGGCAAACCGCCCCTTATGCCTACGTGGGAATAAAGAGCACCCTATAACAACAGGACCGGCAGCGCTGTCAAGAGCGCCCAACATATTAAATTAAATAGTCATAACTAAAACTTAAAAATTGTAATGCCCGACGACAATACAGCCATTCGAAACAATAGGTAGGAAAAAATACAGACTGTAAAAAAAACAATTTTTTTTTCAAAATCAAATATGATTAATTAATTTGATTAATAGACTTAACTTATAAGGATGTATTCCATTTAACACAAAAAATAAGAACAATTTTTGTGAATGTTTAAAAATATTATAAGTAAAACAGACACTGTAGAAAAGGGTTTAATAGACACTACGACAGTGGAATCCACTGCTAATGTTATAAATAAAGATTGTAATATTGTTAATAATAATAGTAATTATAATGTGCATAAAAATGTTTTATAAAATTTACAAACTGCACAAGAAATGCTAAAAAAAGAAATACTTAAGAAGAGCTAATGATCTGGACAAAATATAACAATGTACTAAAGGTACAAAATGTAGAAATGCATACAATAAGATATGAACAGAATAAATAACCTTTGA
>NW_026997097.1:0-2427 GCF_035044405.1 Drosophila montana
CGGAGTAAAGCTCCCAAATTTAGATTCTGGAGGGATCATACAATATATCAATATAAATATATATATCTATAAATCACCGTTGCCGTTGCTTCCGGACATGTATTGCTAGACTAGCCCCACTGCGAAATTAAAATAAATCAAATATGTTGCAATTTCTCGCCTTAATTACTCAACAAGCTGAAAACTTATAAAGATGACACATTTAACCCTCGATATACTCGTCACTGTTTCTGAACATTGTAACCTTAGGACAAAAAAGGGGACCACCTACCTAAACAGCTTGCGCGGTTTTGCTGAAGAAGGCACCAAATCATTTTGCTCCTCCCAAATTGCACTTTTCGCAGAATGGAAAAATTTTTATGATCGGTCATTGTGGTAGTGATCATTTTCCTATTCTCATTCCCTTCTTCCCAAATCCAAAAATTGAAAACCGCTTACATAGTGCACATACCACCAGTCCCCAAACTTAATTACAAAGTTCATTGGTGGAACACAAAACTTAATGAATTACAAATCAATAAAAATAAGATGTGGAGAAAATTAAAGCGTAATTGTACTGTAATTGTAATTGTATATAGATGTTTAAAAAAAAAATCGTAACACCCCTAAAAGGAGTGGTATATTTTTATGATTTCTGAGAAAGAAGCTGTTACCACCAGAGAAAGCAAAGGATAGTGTGACGCGGGTCACAATGAAGTGGGTCAAGGATGCGTGAGAGGAAGTCGAAAGATGGCGAAGCTGAGCAGCAGCTTCACTTTTTATTGAACAACCGATAGTAACGGACGTTTTAGCGAAACAAAAAGAAGGGGAGTGATTGTGAGTCAGGTTAGGTAGAATTATTTAAAAGTGACAGTGCAGCAGGGCCATCGAAAACATTTTTAAAATAAAAGAAGCAAAATCGAACGCGATCTAATTATATGGTTATTTTTCTATCGTTCGCGGGCCAAGCAAGCCAAAGCTTTTTTCAACCTCAATTCTACGGTGGTGTTGAACGAAAAGCTTTAAGTGACATTCAATTTGCTACGTCCAAAGGAGTTTTTAGTTTATTTAAAATTGATTTGGGTGTAATGCCGTATTTAATAAAGCGTAATCTATTTTAGATATAATTCTAGCATTTGTAAGAGAAAGAAGGGGTAAAGTATTGCAGTTAAGCCGAGAGCAAACGAGACATTTTATTACATAAAGGCTTTTAGATAATGCTATTTTGAGTTTACTAATGTGCGAATTCCAGCTGTATTTATTGTTAATCCTTTTATTTTAATTGAAGCAAATGTAGGTATTTGTTTGCTGTTTTAAGATATATTGCATGTTCAATTATGTTTCTACATATATGTAGATGTTTACATTTGTTAATTTAAGTGGCAGGCGAATAGGCACCGAAATTGATTTCTTAAGAATGGATATTACGTTGGCTATCCTGTTGTATGCAATGAGGAATATTATAACCCATAATGATCCCTGCGGTATACCATTACTCAACGGTAGGATATTGGATATTTGCGACGCAACTCTTACGACAATTTTTTTATGTATTATAAAATATTTGGTCCTGCTTTCCTTTCTATGAGTTGATTTACTATTGTTTGTACATCAACTCTATCAAAGGCTATTATTTTATCATTGGCTGTACAGCTGTACAGCAATCAAGTGATATGCAGATATGCAGACTTCTGCTTAACTTGAATTTGATTTTTTAATTAAACTGGTTTTGCAGGCTTGTGGCATGTAGTTATTTAAAAGGTTGTAAAAAATTCTGGTCTGGACTGTATGCGAGCTATTCTTAATCATTGCATAAGATATTCGGTTGTGTCCTTGCGTTGACCCATTTAAAGTTGGTATGCTGGCATGAAATACTATTAAAGTTATATCTTTTTCTCTAAGTTGTGCAGATAGTAGATAATAGGATGATAGGATCCATCAGTGTTATTGTATTTTCTACTAAAAATGAAATCCCTGGATAGGTCTGATTAATGAAAGTATCTACTATGATTTTATTTTAAGTTTCTACCTTGCTAATTTTTCGTTTTCTAGAGCCCACTTAAACGACTGCTTGGCCTGATTTTTGCTGTTTGTGTAGATGGTTCTGTTGTCGATGTGAATGTATTGGCAGCATCTATTTTCCTAAGAGTTATCTATTTTTTGAATACAGCGTTGTCTCGTCTGAAATTAATATATTATCTGTAGTACAATAACCCTATAATTTTCTCCACATCTTATTTTTATTGATTTATAATTCATTAAGTTTTGTGTTCCACCAATGAATTTTGTGATTAAGTTTGTGAACTGGTGTTATGTGCACTATGTAAAATAATTTCAATTATGTTGGCTGCTTCTATATTGATGGTTGAACTAATTACTCATGTGATAAAAAGTTTTCCAAACAGCTTCTTTGGTTTTTAAATATGGTCTAGAGCTATTTTCCACACT
>NW_026997098.1:0-4902 GCF_035044405.1 Drosophila montana
AAAAAAAAAAAAAGAGCTATTTTCCACAATGACCTATCATTGAAATTTTTCCATTCTGCGAAATGTGCAATTTGGGAGGAGCAAAATGATTTGGTGCCTTCTTCAGCAATACCGCGCAAGCTGTTTAGGTAGATGGCCCCCTATCATGTTCTAAAGTTACGATGTTCAGAAACAGTCATGATATGTTGAGGGTTAAATGTGTCATCTTTATAAGTTTTTCAGCCTCTTGAATAGGGTACGGCAGAAAAAGTTTTCCCCACCGCAGGTGTGGTCTCCGATAATTTACGGCAAAGGGTGACAGCCTGAATTGTTTTTATACCCTGAACCCATTAAAAATGGGTAAAAGGGTATAATGTATTTGTGCAAATTTATGTAACAGGCAGAAGGAAGCATCTGTCCGTCTTTCCGTTTGTATGAACGCAAGGATCTCAAGACCTATAAGAGCTAGAAATTTTGAAATTTTAGCTATAGGTCCTCCTAGTGCACGTGCAGATCGAGTTTGTTTCCGATATTCGATAACTTGCCCCGTTTCCAATTAATCGATAAAAATCAATATTGAAATACTGTTAATTTTGGTAAATAATAAGAGCTAGCTAGAGTCACCTGTAGCTTCTAGAATATTATATATATATATCAAGTATATTTCATTTAATAGCTATCGCCACCTTCATTTTACCACCACAAAGCTATAAATCAGGTTAATAAATCAACTAGTATTGCCCACTAATTTAAGCCACGATTAATGCAATTGATAATACAATTGAGAATACACAAATATTCTATATTCTGTTCTACAATCAGATGTACTGTCGAAAATTTCATTAAGATCGGTTAAGAAACATAAAAGTTATGTGCGCACGTGTTAGCATCAGCTAGCGCATATTCCAAGAATTTCTGTATACATTTAGACACACACAATTAGGCGCGTCTGCTATGAATAGTATCAACAGAATTGCAATTGCAATTGTATCGTTTTCTGTGCTGCTATTTTAATTCGTTTTTTTCTCATTAAATCTCAATTATTGGTGTGGCTCTTGAGTAGAGTTGCGAGTTCGAACCCTGCCAAGGGAACCATTTTTACATTTTTTTTAAATTTTTCTTTATTACTACTTAAGCAAACGAGCGTGTAGCGCGAGCTGCATTTGGTGTTGGAAGAAGAGGGTTCAGGGTATCCCCTAGTCGGGAGCTCCCGACTAGAACCTCTTACTTGTTAAACTTAAACTATGACTTTCAACGTGGCTCCTTGTCCTTAAATAAATTTAATTAAGTGGCACCTTGCCTATCGTTATTTTATGACTAATAGAATATAATTAACAATGCTTATAGAATATAAATATGGTCTCTGGGGTGGCTACATTAGTAGCCTGTGCATATAAATATGTGAAAAATATGGATTACTTTTCATTGTTGAAAATAAACCTGGTCAATGTATATATATATTTTTGGTTCCCACGAACAACGGAGTGTATTTAGCCAAGTTCGTCTGTCCGTCCAAATGAACTCTACTAACTTAAGTACTGAAAGAGACTTCAAATATAAAATCCTGCTGAATAATTTGAAAACAAACTTGGATATTTTATTTTAAATTCAAATGAAATATTATATTAATTATTTGCTTTTTATATAGTTATCCACGTGCGTCAACAGTTTATAAGTTAAGCGTTCCGTTTCCATACCTCGCGGCCAAGATACGGGTTTTCAAAAAGAGGAAGAGAACGTGGTGGATGATAATGCCATCTATCAGGTAAGCATATGACAGTTTTATTTTCAGCAATTGCCACCAATAAATTTTCTTTAGAGTCTTAACCATCACATTAACAATTTCAAGAACTGATGTTGACTAGGTGTTTTATTTTTCCTAGGGGTGTGGAGGGGTACAAAGAGTTCAGATTACCGTTTTTATAATATTAAAGGTCTAGTTGATAATTTTACTTTCTTACAAAATCGCCCCTGAAAGTTTGCTTATGGGCCTTCGTAGATAGAAGATAGAGATGAGCTTAAAGTTAAAGGAGTCTCCCACAATGATTAGCTGCCAAGTGAGAATAATAAATATAATGAGGATGGGCTTCTGCCTATCAAAAACCACAGTTAAGATAAAAGTCATCAGCGTGAGGTTTATATTGGATAAGTCATTTAAGTAATCTTAGAAAGAAGTATAGGACATACTTAAAATTGGTATACGAATAATAGATTTAAAATCCCCAATGCCCAGCCCAAATCAAGTGTGTTTGAAATATAAGTTAAATAAATCCTTTGTTGGGGTCTAAAATTGGGTTTCGATACTTACGTTATATTTCCTTAAAGTATATTTTTAAGTTGTATGGTCGCTTCTGGCGTGCGCGGCTAGCCGATTGTTATATAGGCCGCCTTGGGCTTGAATTTATTCTTCGACATTGAGGATCTTAAGTCTCTGTGGACTACGCTATTGCGTACATAAGATGGAGCTCCTGCTATCCTGCGTAGAGTCGTTACTTTGAGGGATTGCAATCTTGCAATTAAATGCAACAGTTAAGCCCCAGATCTAAATTTCATATCGCCAAATGGGCGCTAAGCTTTTTACTAAGTAACCCTTTGCAGGTAAGCAAAGTTTGCTACGGTTTCGCCATATTAGTTTGGCCTTGATGGTGCTTCTCCCACTTACTTTAGGACTAGTAGAGATAGGACTCTTTTTGGATGGAGCAGCCAAGCCTCAGACCTGTAAGGCATATCGCCAGATGGGTGGCACTGTTTGTAAGTAAACCAACTGATTACAAGCAAAAGAAAGTTTGTTAATGAGCCATTTTAGTTTGTCCAGTCTGCTTCGACAGCGTAAAACAGTTCCTCTTAAGTTAACTGCTCTCTGGGTTTAGGTAAATTTGTTTAACCTGGCTGTCAGCACACCTCACCTTATTGTGAAACATTCTGTGGTTCTTTTCGCCGGCAGACCATGGTACAGACGTCGTCTGCGTAGAAGGTCGAGGTCTGCGGAGAAAAGCGAGAATAAGTATGGCCCTAGTACGCTGCCTTGCGGAAGACATGCTTGGATAAGGTGGGTGTAGGACTGCTCCGACTTTACTGAAACACTGAAAGAACATCTTTTCTAGCATGATCCGATCAGGCTACGGTAGTCAGCGTTTCAGTGTAGCAGCAGTCTCAGGTGCATAATGCGGGCAAATGCCTGGCTGAGTCGGGGAGTGAGATTCTAGACTTGGCAACCTCTTCGGCTGTGGTGATGCTTGAATGTCGTTAATCGCTCCTCGAGGTGGTCAGCGAAGGTAGCAGGCTGGTCTACGGCAACAGTCGACGTTACTTTTTTGAGTTGAGCCTTCCAAAGAGAGAACTCCGCGCAAAGGTAGAAAGACATATTCATCAGCAAAGTGCGTTGCCCTTTGGTCTTGTAGCCGCCGTTGCAGGTCGTCAGCGATTCTGCGCCAGTTTGCTTTATACGCGGGGTGCTCAGAGCGCGACCATATCTAGGGTAAACTTCTTTGTTTCCCTAAGAAGAATTATGTCCTCTGCGGAACCTTTATTTATGTCCGGAATGATAATTTCGCTTAGTTTGACCTTTCTGGCCTTGGTAGTGTCAGGCGTTTTTATTGTATTGAATCAAAAATAGCATACATTTTTGTTAAAACACAGTTGGCTTAGGTGATATTTCGCCAAGCCTGGTTGAGTCCTCAGGTTTTATAGTGGCCAAACGTCAAAGGCGGCTTTTTTTAATTAAGGCTGCATCGTCACGTAGGTAGTCGGGGTACTCTGGGGCGTCTCCTATGACGTGGTTGAATGAGGTCCTTGAACGATCTTCTCTTAAGGTCTCTGTGCAAGGTAGAATTTCTGACGCAACTGTCAGCACCCGTAATTCGGCGCAAGGCCAAGTTTTGGAGTGTCTGGATTCGTCTTCGATTTGACCGATTTGGCCTTGGCCATCTTATGTCGGCACTGTTTAAGAATGCCGTCGATGTGCGCCCTAAAACTAAGCCTCTGATCCAGTACAATTCCAAGATACTTGGCACTTCTGCCAGGGTGAAGGGGGCTACCATCTATCCAGACTGCTGGAGCCGTGCCACGCCTCAGTGTGTAGTTGACCGCCTGGCACTTCGAGGCATTGAGCTTGATGTTTCACCTGCGTGTCCAGCTCTCAAGCAAGTGGCCCCGTCAGTGGCTTCATACTCGCAGTGGGCGGAGTAAAATATTGCCACGTCATCGGCAAATGTGGTCAACAAGTATTTTCCTGGGGTGGCAAACTCGTGTAGGTCATCCGGAGTGGGGATGTCTGCCGTGTACAAATTGTAGAGGAAGTGGCTCAGGAAGGATGGCCTTGTGATCCATAAGCCTTGAAAGTCGGGCGACAATCAGTCTTTCCCAGACTTTCGACAAGGAAGGCAGGAGACTGATCGGCCGATATGACTCAGGGTCTTCGCTAACTTCCACTGGGCAGGGAAGTGTTTCGTCCTTAATATGGCGTTGAAGATCAACGTTATAAAAGGAGCGCGCGCATTGGTAGGGCCTTCGGAGTGGTGTGGCATATTCCATCATGGCCCGGTGCTTTAGCCCAGGGAAGGACTTTGACGACGTTGATCAACTCCTCCAAGCGGATGGGGCAGATAGGTGGTGACATCTGTAGCGGTGTCTCCAACGCTCGGGTAGTTTCATCGACCTCTTCTGGGGAGGCCAGATCGAAAGGTGTAAACCGTTAATCCAGGTGTCCGGCGAAGGTATCAGCTTGCTCTTCGTCTGTAAGGCAGTATTTACCATTGTGGCGAAGAAGGGGAACGGTTCTCCAAGAGCGAGTATCCTGAGTCACGGGTAAAGTCCATGCTCTTCAAGCTGCTACAGAACCTTCTATCACGAATGCTGTGTCATCTGGAACCTGCATCTGCACCGCCTCTTGATCCTGAGCAGGTTGGCTACATCTGTGGGCAG
>NW_026997099.1:0-937 GCF_035044405.1 Drosophila montana
GTGTATGTATGCGTGAAACACCCCTTAAATGAATTTGAACAAAGATCTTTGAAAATAAGTTTTGGGCCGATCGGATCGTAAACAAAAAACTTTCATACAACCGTTTTCCGCCAATTTACCACTGTTGCGGGTGGAATTTCCCAAATCGCTGAAATACGTGTTTACTAAGTTCTTATGTATAGCTTTAAAAATAAGTTTGAAGCAAATCGGACACAACTTAAAACTTCGCCCAAAAAATCTTTATACGTTTCGAAATCTCCGCTGAAGATCTCTGTGTCGCAAGAAGGTAAGCGACAGCCGGTGGGAACATATGTCGGAATGGCGGACGGGGCGGACGGTCTATTTTGGACGATAGCAGTATCGATTTGCTCGCTTAGCGGCGCATCTCTAATATACCGAGTAGCAGTAGTCATACTTTGACTGCATGACTGCAATGGTTTCTATTAAACCGGCTTGTGAGATTGTCCCACAAGGCTCGCATTTGGTCCGGGGGATCCTGGCACGTATAAAGAGACGAACTCGAACTGACTAAGCCTAACAGTGGCAGCAATAAACTTGATCACGGCCGCGTCTTTCATATTTTACGCCGTTTCGCGTGGAAATCGGACTAGTTCTTGTGCTGACAGTTGCCTTAGCGCGTCCGACTGCAGTGGTCAGGAATGCTTCGCTTTTAGCTTTGGACGGCGGGAGACTGATTTTTATCAGTGGACTTGGCCTCAAACTAACAGGTGCCCTGGCAATTCCCCTTGGCGTGAACGCCGATGATCCGCTTTTAGTTCGGGACGATATTCCCCTTTGGACTTTAACGGCTGCTGTTGGAGACGGAGAAGCTCTGGAGGTGCTTGCGGTCGGAACTTCTAATTTGTGTTTTGTTTCCTCCCTAAAAAAAAAGGGGTGCTTGCTCCTAGTAGTAGAGGTTGCGATGAAGTTTCGGTGA
>NW_026997100.1:0-947 GCF_035044405.1 Drosophila montana
GTGTATGTATGCGTGAAACACCCCTTAAATGAATTTGAACAAAGATCTTTGAAAATAAGTTTTGGGCCGATCGGATCGTAAACAAAAAACTTTCATACAACCGTTTTCCGCCAATTTACCACTGTTGCGGGTGGAATTTCCCAAATCGCTGAAATACGTGTTTACTAAGTTCTTATGTATAGCTTTAAAAATAAGTTTGAAGCAAATCGGACACAACTTAAAACTTCGCCCAAAAAATCTTTATACGTTTCGAAATCTCCGCTGAAGATCTCTGTGTCGCAAGAAGGTAAGCGACAGCCGGTGGGAACATATGTCGGAATGGCGGACGGGGCGGACGGTCTATTTTGGACGATAGCAGTATCGATTTGCTCGCTTAGCGGCGCATCTCTAATATACCGAGTAGCAGTAGTCATACTTTGACTGCATGACTGCAATGGTTTCTATTAAACCGGCTTGTGAGATTGTCCCACAAGGCTCGCATTTGGTCCGGGGGATCCTGGCACGTATAAAGAGACGAACTCGAACTGACTAAGCCTAACAGTGGCAGCAATAAACTTGATCACGGCCGCGTCTTTCATATTTTACGCCGTTTTGGTGTTAGCTCGCGTGGAAATCGGACTAGTTCTTGTGCTGACAGTTGCCTTAGCGCGTCCGACTGCAGTGGTCAGGAATGCTTCGCTTTTAGCTTTGGACGGCGGGAGACTGATTTTTATCAGTGGACTTGGCCTCAAACTAACAGGTGCCCTGGCAATTCCCCTTGGCGTGGACGCCGATGATCCGCTTTTAGTTCGGGACGATATTCCCCTTTGGACTTTAACGGCTGCTGTTGGAGACGGAGAAGCTCTGGAGGTGCTTGCGGTCGGAACTTCTAATTTGTGTTTTGTTTCCTCCCTAAAAAAAAAGGGGTGCTTGCTCCTAGTAGTAGAGGTTGCGATGAAGTTTCGGTG
>NW_026997101.1:0-536 GCF_035044405.1 Drosophila montana
CCCAGCGGTCAAAAGCCTGAAGGAAACTTTTGGCCACCGTCGGACTGCCCTAAAGAGCCCTGTTAGTTAGAGCAGGTGCCCATATAGGAGAAAATGGAGGATGAACTGCAGGCCTTAGCGCGCTGCTCTGCGCTGCAGCGATCACCGCCGCACCAGGCGGTCACGCCAGTGCAGCAAAGAGTGGCTGCGTCGTCCGCGGCAAAAGCGAGTGAAGAGCTGCCAAGAACGCTGAGAGGCACGCTCGAAAAGATGGGCGTAGTCCTAGACGGCCTTACGGCGCTGTTCAACGGACAACGACACATTAACGGGCGGATGCAAGAGGAACTCGCGAAAGCAGGAAATCTTCAGAACGTGGCGATCAAACTCTGTGCGCCGGAAACGAAGTGTGACGAGGCGCAAACGGCACCGGCTTTAGCCAGACGTGGTGAGCCGAACGTGTATAGACGCGACCAACGAAGATCGGACCCCAAAATGAGGCAAGCATACCCGAACGGCCGAGGGATGGCATGCCGGAGCAGCGCAGAACACCCTCCAAA
>NW_026997102.1:0-3690 GCF_035044405.1 Drosophila montana
AAAAGCCAAACGCCTGGGTAAAAACCCAATGAAGCAGGTGGTGCTCACGCAACCTAAGTCAGCCCCTGCCAACTCTAACGCAGCTCGTCGAAAAGGCAACACAGAGAGCTGGACAGCAGTTAACGGATGCAAGCTAACACAGAAGCGTCCCAGAGCCTACGCCATTAGAGGCCACGAAAAAGCCAACGGACCACGCTACAGGCAGCTTCAAGTGTCCGGCGTACCGCTAGGCAGTATGGAAACTGAAATGTGAAGGTTTCTCGAATTGAACCTTAACCACTGCACAGCTGCTCAAGCCCTCTTAGAGCAGACTGTCGGCGAAATGCGCATCAATATTGCCATTATTAGCGAACCTCACCACCGAGAGACCAACTGCTCCAGAATATGGACAGAGGATCAGGATCGAAAGCTGCGCTCTGGGTATGTGGCGGCCCATCGACATGGCTGACGAATACAAAGTCCTTTACTCGGTTTATACGCGCACAATACGGCAGCCTGTGGATATACAGCTGCTACCTGGATCCAAGCATGCAGCATAGAGCCTCCCTAATGGCAAATCAATTAACACGTGCCTGTGATGAAAGCATGGAAACCCGGAAAACGTTTCGGCGCCACCAGTTACCCACATACTGGTGGAACGAAAATATTTCCGAAGCACGGCGGAACTGCATCCAAGCCAGAAGGAGATACCAGCGAGCCCGAGGTAGACCCAACTATGCCGAAGAACAACTATGGTATCAAAGGGCCAGAAAACTGCTTAAGAAGTCCATACGAGGAAGCAAGCGAGAATGCTTTCTGGAACTATGCAAGGCAAATAAAACAGTCGTCAAAAGACTTTACGCCGGCAAGCAACCGCAGCCTTCTGATCCAAGGGAGCTTAAGTTAATTGTGGAAACGCTATTCCTAATCAGACCCGACGTATAATCTACGCAAACCGGCCCATCGAGCTATGCAGCAGCCACGCCGGTGCTTATAGACGAAGTATCAGTCGATGAGGTGCTGACGATAGCCACAAGCCTGTAGCCCAGTAAGGCGACGGGTCCGGATGGAATTACCAACCGAGCGCAGAAATTAGCCATGAGCTTGCAGCCCGCGCAGTTCGTGCAGCATTTCAACATGTGCCTAATGGAGAGAACTTTCTCCTCGATATGGAAAATCCAAACGCTGGTCCTGTTACCAAAGCCAGGTAAGCCGCCATCATCATACCATCATTCCCCAAGGACACGTTAGGCAAAGTGCTAGAGAAGACAATCTGCACCAGGCTTGAAGCAGCTGTCGACAACAATAGCGGTTTGTCCCAAAGTCAATTTGGCTTCACCAAAGCAAAGTCGACAGTTGACGCTTTGGACAAAGTGGTCGGCATAGCAACAAACGCCATCCAAGGATCGCGATGGAAGAGCGGCACAAAGAAGTACTGCCGCATCGTCACGCTAGATGTTAAAACGCCTATAACACAGCCAGGTGGGACAAAAAATTTGATGTGCTGTCAACGTTCCGTGTCCCATACTACCTTCAGGAGACGCAGCTACTTTAGAGGAAGACTGCTGTAATTCGACACCGCAGACGGCCCCACTACACATCAACTGTCCGCTGGGGTGCCCCAATGCTCAGTTCTAGGACCCCTCCTCTGGAAGATCATGTAGGATGGCATCCTCCGACTGAAACTCCCGATCGATACAAGTATCATCGGCTTCGCGGATGAACTGAAGGACGTAGAGGAATCGTGCAACCACAGCATTGATCGTTGTTGCGCTATCGAGCTTTTTCAATAGCTTTCACAAAAGAAATAATTAACTTTATTTAACTTCTTGTGTTCAAATTTGTTTATATATTTATTATAAGTTACGATAAGCAGGCAGACCCGAATTGGTCTGTGCTTATTATCTAAGAACAATATTTTTACCATGGCAAGTGAACCCGAATTGGTTCGTGCCGATTTTAGGGAAGCGATAATTGCGACAAATTAATATGTTTTTATTATGCAAGTGGCCGATGCATACCAAATGCACGAAGCGAACGAACTTAACTAGAATCGACGCACAGCATCGAGGCCTTCGCAAAAGGCAGTGTTAGGGCAATAAATGGTCGTTACAGCGAAGAGCGACAGCTTAATGTATATAATGTTAAGAGCGAAATTTAAGCAGTTGCTTCGCAGAGCAAGTATTACAAGATAAGAAGACGATGCTGTTTTTATCAGTGGCCATGTCGCTCCAGCTGTTTTAGCTGCGTAGCCAGACATTCTCCCCCCGTTGAAAGGCATGGGCTTTCAACTGAGTCCTTGATGGGCAGTAGGCACAGTTTGTTTGCAGCTCTCCTTATCTCTCCTGTTGCGGTGCGCAAGATGGCTACGCGAGCGACTCCACTATTTCCCACGATAAGCTCCGTGATCCTCGCCAGTGGCCACCTTAGAGGCGGCAGATTTTTATCCTTTACGAGGACTATGTCATTGACACATAGGCCTGGTTTCGAAATACGCCATTTGGAGCATCCAGACGATTGAATTGAAGGTGCATCACATCTGGCTCAACGAACGATGAGCTGGGTCCACCAATCAAGAAATGAGCTGGAGTGAGCACATCTAGGTCTGCTGGATCTTCTGAAAGAGGAAACAATGGCCTGGAGTTAATTATCGATGCTATGTGGCAGACTAGGGTGCGAAGTTCTTCGAAGTTAAGAACGCAAGAGCCGACAGCACGATAAAAATTATGCTTCGCTGTCTTCACTGCTGCTTCCCAAAGGCCGCCAAAATGCGGCGAACGAGAGGGAATAAACTTCCAATCAATGGAGTCAGCCATGCAAAACTTGTGCACAGATTCAATATGATCGCGACTGATGAAAAGACGTTTGAGTTCCAGAAGCTCGTTCTTGGCGCCGACAAAGTTGGTAGCGTTATTCGACCATATCTGAGGTGGCCTGCCTCGAGTCGATATAAACCTCTTGAGCGCATTCAAGAATGAAGCCGTTGACAGATCCTTGACCAGCTCCAGGTGAACTGCTTTAATCGCGAAGCAGACGAAGACAGCCATTTAGCATTTGACTGGAGCTTTATTACGTACGTCTGGCATATAGAAAAATGGTCCACAATAGTCAACGCCAGAGACTTCAAAGGCTCGACAAGCAGTCAAACGTTCTTTGGGAAGATCAGCCATTATATGCTCTACTAATCGTGGCTTGGCACGAAAGCATCTCACACATTTGCCAACCACCTTGGATACAGTCTTCCTTCCACCAATCGGCCAATACTGCAACCGAATATGAGCCAGAATTGCCCGTGGAACAGCGTGTAAGTCCTGATTGTGAAACCTTGTAATGAGTAAATCTGTGATGAGTTGGGTCCCATGTTGTATATCACACACTGTAAGTCCAGGATGCCTGCTTCTGTGTATTAATTTATAGATATATGCGAATATACGCTGCATTGTATCAAATGAGTTTGCGTATTTACAAGTGGCAGATATATTAACGAAGGGAGATGACGCAACAAGGACATTTTTTCTTAGCTCGAGTTCTGGCCTTTCTGACAGGCAAGAAACTGGCCAGTCCAATTTGTTTCAACATAGAAATTCTGAGCCGTCGAAAACGACTCGCAACTTTGTCGTTGAACTGTCTTCTTTAAAGACACAGTGATGAGGAAGAAAATATTGACAAAGTCGTACGGACTCTGGAGCGACCTTTAGACTTTAGACTTTT
>NW_026997103.1:0-1705 GCF_035044405.1 Drosophila montana
GGTTAGTGCTTATATTCATATACAAAATATGCAAGTATGCTTGAAAAGCAAGTCCAACAACTTTTAAATGCACAGAATTTCGCATCGACGTGGCAAATCCTTTCATTATTTCATATTACTCGTCCCTTCAAAAGGGAAGATATTTGAGAAAAATTGAACTTGTGGGCATTTTTGCTTGTGCGGACACACACACACACAAACATATAAACTGTACATAGACAAATTGAAAAAGCACTGAGAGTAAGCCAAAGCGATTTCCTGTAGTTGGAGCGAGATAAAAAGATTAAGAACAGCTATGCCGTTCTACTACGAAAATCATGTGTTCTTCTTACTGTCTTGCTGTGAGAGCATGCGGCATATCTCGAACCCCAACAAAAACGAAGGCAACTTTGGACCAGCAGCATTTAAAACGCTTGTCCCCAGCATTTGCACTGGATGTCCAGTCTATATGCTGTTGGGTTAGTGGTTGCAGTCAATGAAATGCTTGAGTTGTTAATTTCTTATGATCCGACTTGTCGTTAACATTCCTATTATCATTTCCCCGGCTAGACAGAGATCAACCAGGGGTGAGTAAGGCCTCGATAAATGGAAGAGTCGGTTAACAAAATAATTTATATTTGAACTAGGACAACTAACCATACAATGCACAGACATGTCAAACAGCAGAATTATCCTATCCCGATAAATCGTCAACGAGGGAGCCAGAAGGGTGCCTGCGACCATTTCAGTGTGCCCAGATAAAGTAAGACTGCTAAGAGTGGCAGCCGAACGTCCGGCCTCAAAAGCCGAACGTTCAGTATGAAGCCGCATCTCGATCAGGGCACAATGTCACTGCGGCTGATGCTATTTCTTAATATATGTATGTTAGTTTTAATTCCTTATAGCCCAAAAACATATGTGTGTATGCATATGCAGAGTAAAAATTGAACTGTTCACACATTTGTGCCTTACGCAGTGGTAAGCCCACCGCAGGCATGCCAATAAACAAAGACGGTGCCAGTCGACCAAATTTACGCTTCCATTGATGAAAATATCTCTGTCTTACGACAAACCCTCGATCGGCTCATTCGCACACATTTGTGTGTGTGCGTATATAAAGCTCGAAATTCAGAAATGCCAAAAACTTAAAATCTACAAATTTGCATCGAACAGGCAGGCAACCAACAAGCACACGAACGCATAAATGCCTACATCCATATAGAAAAGTGTGGAAGTGTGTGTGCATGGCAGGCCCAAAAAGTTCCATGCACACATGCCAACGTTCAGGTACCCGTACCATCAACAAGAAAGACTGCTCCCTCGAAAGAGTCTGCGTGTTTACAAGTAGCAAGTCGCAAAAATTGATTATTTTCAATTTTTGGTCTTTTC
The DNA here is from genome assembly GCF_035044405.1 of Drosophila montana. Taxonomy (NCBI): domain Eukaryota; kingdom Metazoa; phylum Arthropoda; class Insecta; order Diptera; family Drosophilidae; genus Drosophila; species Drosophila montana. The sequence goes on from NW_026997103.1 coordinate 1,369, forward strand.
TTAGAATTCCTCGAAAAGTCGGCGATGAACTATCCTTGCAGAAATACGGCTTAGTTTATTTTTTATTTGAAAAATTTTATTTGAAAAAAATAGGTTCCCACAGTAAAAATAAAATTAGAATACAAAATTTAAATATTTCATTTAGGTTATTCAAGTTTTTAGTAAATAAAAATTATTGCATTTGACGTTATCGGCAGCATTGATAGTTTGCCTAGTTGGGTGCGTTATTTATTATCTGCCACGCCGATATTTTTTATCATATGGTCAGAGTGTCGGCGGTGAAGCCGGGCACACAGCGGCGCTCAATTTATTGAAGAGTGTGTTGCATTTGACGGTT
>NW_026997104.1:0-1108 GCF_035044405.1 Drosophila montana
TCTAGTAGTGACAGTACGTTTGTAGGTGTTGAGTTTGCATTGGGCGAGTGGCCCAAAGTAGCTTTAGGCATTTGATGCTGTGTTTCTTCAGCTGAGATTGCATTTGGCGGCAAGCCTGGCACCAAATATGTGACCTGTTGTTGTTGTTGTGCGCTCCCCTGAGGCGGCGAGTGCTCCAGTATTGGCGCAGCAAGTGAAGCTGCAGTTGGCGCATTAATATTTGTTGGAAGATTCAGCGCCGAATTATACACTTGCTGCTGATGTTGCGAGTTTTTGTTTTCGCGTTTTGAATTGACGGCTTTGTCAATTGTAGCATCCAGAGAGGATACAGTCGGTGAAAGTGAGAGGCCCCAGGCCGATACGACTTCCGAATTAGCAGTGTCATCTGAGTCATAGATGGTCACGTTGTTTTCACGGTTGACATCACAAGTTACATCACAGTATACATAGTTGCTTACATCACAGGTTACATCAATGGCGCGCGCGCCAATTTTTTGAGGTGACGCTGTCGGCCATTTTGTTTTTAGCAGTTGCTGTGCACTGTCTTCATTATGTTGTTGTTGCTGACCAATTTTGCTAGTATTGGTGTTGGCGTCGGTTTTGGGGGCCATTTTGTTCCCAGGTACAGTGCCGGTGCACTCGGCATCTGTACTTTTTGAGCTGTTGGAATTTTCCGGGGATAGCACATTGGCAATCTCGGAGTCTCCGTCTGACCACTCATAGGCTAGGTTGCTGTACCTATTTTTGCGCTTTTTAGGCATTTTTACACTTAACACAGAGGCTGGGAGCCGCAAGTACAGTTTAATGTACGTACATGCGGCGCAGCGGTCTCGCGCTAATTTTTACGCGCACGTCGGGTTCACATATATGTTTTGCCAGGACAAAACGACATAGAACACGTACACGATTACTTATTTTGCAATAGATTAGTTATTAGAAATAACTATTATTGCAGTTATTTGCAGCGGAGTAGAATTGAAAAATTCTTTTTTTTTTTTTCAGGTTGCTTTTTCAGTTTTTTTTCAGGTTGCTTTTTTTCAGGTTGCTGTTTTTTTCAGGTTGCTTTTTTTTCAGGTTGCTTTTTTTCAGGTTTTTTTTTTCAGGTTGC
>NW_026997105.1:0-501 GCF_035044405.1 Drosophila montana
ATGATATAGTTGTCCGATGTGAATAAGATTTTGCATAAGTGGAGGGAGCATAGAAAAACTAATAAATGCCGAGTTTGGTCAAGATATCTTGAAAAACAAAAAAAAATTCCATACAACAGCATAATTTTCGACCGATCGTTCCTATGGCAGCTATATGATATAGTTGTCCGATCTTAATAGGATTTTGCATATATATGGGGAGCGTAGTAAAACTAATAAATACCGAGTTTGATCAAGATATCTTGAAACACATAAAAATTTTCCATACAAAAACTTAATTTTCGACCGATCTTTCCTATGGCAGCTATATGATATAGTAGTCAGATCAGATATATATATATATGTTTTTGATCCATCACACAAAAGATAAATTTATCAAAAGTTGCCTAACTATGGAAAACGAAAATACCATCGTGGTAGCTATATGCCGTTTCATACACCTGGGCTTTATTGTCCAGTCCGTTAGTCGAAAATACCCAATCTATTTCAGTTAGCTGTTTT
>NW_026997106.1:0-2156 GCF_035044405.1 Drosophila montana
GATAGAATTTAAAGCAGACGCGCATGAATGCATGTGTGTACATGTATACAGAAATTCTTGGAATTTGCGCTAGCTGCTGCGAACACGTGCGCACTTAATTTTTGTGTTTCTTAACCGATCTTAATAAAATGTTCGACAGTACATCCTATTGTAGAATAGAATATAGAATATTTGTGTATTCTCAATTGTGTTATTAATTGCATTAATTGTGGCTTAAATTAGTGTGCAATACAAGTTGGTTTATTAACTTGATATATAGCTCTGCTGTGGTAAAGGGGAGGTGGCGATAGCCATAAAATGAAAGATACTTGATATATATATACTATTCGAAAAGCTACATGTCAAGTTTGGCAACTCTAGTTCTAATTATTAACCAAAATTGCGCAAAAAACAGGATATCGTTATCGATTTTGATCGATTACTTGGAAACGGGGAAAGTTATCGAATATCGGAAAGAAACTGCGAAACAAACACATGATCTGCGCGGGGACTAGGAGGACCTACAGCTAAAATTTTAAGTCTCTAGCTCTTATAGGTTCTGAGATCCTTGCGTACATACATACGGATGGGCGGACAGACAGACAGACGGACATGGCTATATCGACTCGGCTGTTGATGCTGATCAAGAATATGGAGCAAAGAATTGCAAGTGGTTAACTGGTAATATTGTTGGTGAATCGTCAACTTCAAATATGAACAAGTAAGAGGTTCTAGTCGGGAGCTCCCGACTAGGGGATACCATGAAACCTCTTCTTCCAACAACAAATGCGCTCGATTGCTTTAGTAGTAATAAAGAAAAAAAAAAAATAAATAAATTGTTTCCTTGTCAGGGTTCGAATTCGCAACGAACCGCACCACTTGCCGCCGCCTCTACTCAAGAGCCACACCTATAAACGGGTTTTAATGAGAAAAACCCCAATTAAAAAAGCAGCACAGGAAACAATACAATCGCAATTGCAATGCTGTTGATAGAATTCATAGCAGACTCGCATGAATGTGTGTGTGTACATGTATACAGATATTCTCGGAATCTGCACTATCTGCTGCTAACACGTGCGCACATAATTTTTGTGTTTCTTAACCGATCTTAATGAAATTTTCGACAGTACATCTTATTGTAGAATAGAATATAGAATATTTGTATATTCTCAATTGTTTTATTAATTGCATTAATTGTGGCTTAAATTAGTGGGCAATACAAGTTGGATTATTAACTTGATATATAGCTTTGTGGTGGTAAAGGGGAGGTGGCGATAGCCATAAAATGAAAGATACTTGATATATATATACTTTTCTAGCATCTATATGTTAAGTTTGGCGACTCTAGCTTATATTATTTACCAAAATTGCTCAAAAAATAGGATTTCGATATCGATTTTTATCGATTACTTGGAAATGGGCAAGTTATCGAATATCGGAAACAAACTGCGAAACAAACAAACGATCTGCGCGGGGACTAGGAGGACCTACAGCTAAAATTTTAAGTCTCTTGCATATAGGTTCTGAGATCCTTGCGTTCAATCATACGGACGGACGGACTGGCAGAGTGTCATGGCTAGATCGACTCGGCTGTTGATGCTGATCAAGAATATATATACTTTATGGGGTCGGAGATGCTTCCTTCTGCCTGTTAAATACATTTGCACAAACACATTATACCCTTTTTACCCAATTTTAATTGGTTCACAGTATAAAAATATATTGTTAAGTCCTGCATCTCTGCTACAAACGCAAGTTTATATGCGGACTGGTTTTCTGCCGTTCACCCATGTCTTGAGCACAGGAAAAACATGCTCAATCAGTTTATTTTAATTTTAATAAGAAAGAATTGCAAGTGGTTAACTGGTAATATTGTTGAATCGTCAAGGTCACATATGAAAAAGCTTAATATTATAAGATAATAAAGTTATTAATACTATAAATATATAATCGGTCCTTTTTTGAATTTGGCATATTTGAATATTTTAAAGATTTTAATTTTTACACAAATTTCCGCTGGTCATAAAATTAGTTAAGTGATCAGTCACTTGACCTACATATGTATGTAGGTGCAGGTGCTTGCTAAAAATTTACCCTTTCGGCCCAACTGGCTGCTGCAGGTAATAAGGGGTCAACATTCATTCATCAATTCAAACCCAAAATCATAAAAAAGAAGG
>NW_026997107.1:0-1878 GCF_035044405.1 Drosophila montana
CTCTGTGATTTTTCTTCTCGCGACGCACGTCTACTCACCCTTAATGTTGCTTCCAAAGACCCGGCACGCTCGCCAGCGAGCAATGCGCTTGATTCGGCCGCTCAACTTCGCCGCGAGCTTTCGCAACTTCGCCTCGGAGCTTTCGCTCTTCGCCGCCGAATTGAAGTTGCGCTCTCGAAGACGGTGTTGAGCAACCGGCAGTTAAATTCAAACTTAAGCTGGACCCTTGCTGGCTAAGTGGCTTCTTGCCTTTAATTTACCTATTCTAATAATACCCACGATATAAACTTAACGGCTTCTTGCCTCTTTAATTAAAGTATTATTAATTAATTATAATATTGGCGGTTCCTTGCCTCTTAATTTACTAATATCATTAATTAATTATAATATTGGCGGCTCCTTGCCTCTTAATTTACTAATATCATTAATTAATTATAATATTGGCGGCTCCTTGCCTCTTAACTTAGTAATGTCAACTTAATCAACTACAACAATGACGGCTCCTTGCCTCTTTCTAAACAACGATCTTAACCTAATACAATTAAAACTTATAAACTAAGAAAACTGATTGGTCGCCTCGCCAACGGCGCCTTGCCGTGATTTTGGCCATAAAGACGACGGCTCCTTGCCGTGGATCCAAAACTGTGGGGGCTGCACTTAGTAGCCACCTCACACCCCCCCCCCCCCCTTAATTCGGGATGGTGACCGTGACGTCACCTTTTGCGTTCAAAGTAACGCTGTACTCTCGTTTTCCATCTGTTACGTGGAAACGAGTACGTCGGCATCGGAATCGACGGACCCGCGCCTCTCTCGCGATGAGCTCTACCACGCCCGATGCCAGAGGCGTTCCATGGGGGAATACTTTCCAACCCCAGGGGGTTGAAAAGGACACGTCGTTCCTGGCGGGACTTCCGACGATCTCTGTTGGCGTGAAGCTCCCCAATTCGGCTTCTGGGCCGACCTCGCGGGCGACTGCCGTCGTAGGCGTGGAAGTCCTCGGTGCGATTTCAGGGCCGACATTGCGGGCGACTGCCTCGTCTTCGAGATCAGGCTCCTCATCGAGCACCGACTCTAGACGCGTATCTCATCCGTCGATACCGTCGAAGAGGTCGACAATGTCCTCCCACAACTCGCTCTCGGTGGGGGGCTTGGTAGCACCTGGGGACGGGACCTCGATCGCACCATTTGACTCCGGTGACTGCGGCGTTGCCATCGTGTCCTCGTCCTCGGAACACACTTCGCCTACACTCCTCTGGCGGGTGACGAATGGTGCTTCCGTGTGTGTAGGGGGCCCTAGTGTCGGCATCTCGTTTCCGTGCCCGAACCACGCTTCCTCTAGCTCTTTCCGAGAGGTAGTGCCGGGCGTCTCGGCGCGTGTCATGGGTACCAGTGGGGGCATCGTTGTCTCGTGTCCGAACCAGGCATCCTCCAGTTCTTTTCGAGAGGTGGTGCCGGACGTCTCCGAGTGGGTCGCGGGCACGAGTTGGGGCATCACGTCCTGTTCCTCGAAACGCTGCTCTTCCACGACCATCTGGCAGACGGTAACTGGCGCTATCCATGGTCCGAGACATCCTCCTCGAAGAGTGTTCGCGCCCCCGCAACTGCGGTTATCCTTCCCGGGCTGGGAAGGACCCTCCTGGCGCTCGCGGGGCGAACGCGGCACTCGCAGCTGTGGCCTCCGGACGTTTCGGTCTCCGTACGAAGCTTCTTCGGAACCGATGTTCCCTAGGAACTGGGTTGACGATGGCCCCTGCTTCGACGACATTTGCTCTGGGTGGCCGGCTGTCGGTGGTGACGGTTGCGTCGACGTTTTCCGCCCGGGCCTTCCCCTGAGCTCATCCTCCCACGCTTCGAGAGATTAGAAGGGGGTCCACTACC
>NW_026997108.1:0-513 GCF_035044405.1 Drosophila montana
ATTGAAGTCACATACTATTATTTTTAAACCACCATAAAATACCATTGTAAATTGCTCACCACTAATCTATCGATAGTTGTGGTTGAAAGTTCGAGAAGTAAATCACGCATTACAAGCAGTCTAAAGGCTCCTTTGATTTTTATTTAAATTTATAAAACATAAAAGGGGCCGAAGTGGGGTGCAAACTAGCATCTCCTCAAAACAATATATATTTTTAATATATGTGTATATATCCTTTTTTGACGATTGGACAAGAAATGTAGTATAAAATATGATTATTGTAACGATAATTTTTATATTTTATTTAATATTTTTTTTTTGTATATATTTTTTTCTAATTATATATTGATAATTACTTTGTGGCTGATCAGGCCCAAAAATGTAATATGTTCAATGCTCGAGCTAAACTAAGTTTTGGATAATTTTAACCTGTTCTTATTTACTACTCGGGGTTCCCTTTTTCCTACGTCTACTTTTATGTTGTTTTTATCTTCTATGCTTATAACTTATAAA
>NW_026997109.1:0-4606 GCF_035044405.1 Drosophila montana
CAGGAACAGAAAAACCAGAAATGAATAGACAGGTAGAAAGATTAATAAAAGATGGTATAGTCGAACCATCTATATCTAAATATAATAGCCCACTTCTCTGAGTTCCTAACAAATTACTTCAAAATTCGAAAAAAAAAAAATGGCGTCTAGTAGTGGATTATCGGAAAATAAATAAAAGATTCTTCTAGAATAGAAGAAATACTGGATCAACTAGGAAGAGTGAAAAATTTTTCGTGTCTGGACCTTATGTCCGGATTCCACCAAATAGAACTAGAATATAACTCTAGAAATATAACATCATTTTCTACGAACACTGGCTCATATCGTTTCATCCCATTTATGAGAATGATGCAACTTGCTTTTTCTGGTCTAGAACCATCGCAAGCATTTCTTTACATGCATGATTTAGTTGTTATCGGTTGATCCGAACAGCACATGTTAAACTAAACCCAGAGAAATGTTCATTCTTTATGCACGAGGTAACATTCCATGGCCATAAAAATACAGATCATGGCATCCTTCCGGATGATAAAAAGTATGATGTAATTAAAAACTATCCAACTCCAACTCCGCTTTTTGTAACTATTATAGAAGATTCATTAATAATTTCGGACAATACTCACGACATTTTACAAGACTGTGCAAGAAAAATGTCCAATTTAAATGACTAAAAAATGTGAAGAATCATTTAAATATCTTTAAAATGCATTAATGAAGCCAACATTATTGCAATACTCTGATTTTGGCGAAGAATTTTGCATAACCACAGATGCAAGTAAACATGCATGTGTGGCATTAATATCACAAGACTGCAACGGTGCGCAACTACCAATCGCATATGCATAGAGATCCTTCACACAGGGAGAAAGTAATAAATCGACTACAGAACAGGAATTAGCAGAAATACACTGGGCTATAAAACATTTCAGACCCTATATCTATGACAGGCATTTCTTAGTAAGACCACTAGTATATTTATTTTCAATGAAGAATCCTTCTTCAAAGCTGTCAAGAATGAGATTAGACTTGGAAGAGTATCAATTTACAATTGAATACCTCAAGGGGAAGGACAACCACGTTGCGGATGCATGCAGTGAACCAATTTATGAACTTGTCACTCTAAATGAAGTTAAAAACGAGAAAAATACAAAGATTTAATACCCTTGCAGACCTTATCTTTTCATAATGCTCATAGTGGTTTGCCCGTATCTAAGAAACACAGGAAAAGCAGTTTATACCGAGTATGGTTAAGTAATCTTGAAAAACAAAAAAGTCCGATATATATAAGATTTTGCATATATGCCGAGTTTGGTCAAGATATCTTGAAAAACACTCGCAACACACACAAACACACACACTAGAGTCTGAGAATTTTACCCTATTCGTTTCGGTTACCTCAGGTGCAACAACCTTCCACTCTGTCCTGGGACCTGAGCAACCCAATGCCATTGCAATAATATTCACTCACCCCTACCCTGGCCAACTACGGAAGTTCGTTACCTTCTGAACATATTGAAATCCTGTGAGCTTCAGTTAGAAGTTGGCCATAGCTCATAGTTCACCATCTGACCTGACAAATTGTCATGCTGTACGGTCATAAAATTCCTGTAGATATTCTGCTTGTACCCTGTACACAACATGAAAACGAGTTTATTTTTGGTTAGAGCATTGTATTGTATCTGCGTGCAATTGAGGGGAGGGCAACTGCTCTATAGCTGGAAAGTTCAATGGAAGAAAGTTGAGTTACTTTTCTGAGATACTCTAGGCATTTTCAATGCTTCCACTTTTGCTTATAATTCTCAAGTGGTTATAGGTGCAGGCCTAGCTAATCCAGAGTCGACGAGAAGATGCAGTGCTGATAAAACTAGAAGGTTCCTCAAATATATACAGACAACCTAGTCACTTTTCTTGTGTTTATATCTTCTTTGTTGTGAGCTAGAGGTGGGGTCACTCAAGATATGTTAACAGTTCCTACTCCCTGATAACGCATTAAAACAAAAGCCTTTTTATACATCAGATCTGCAGGCTTACATATATATGAAAGCTTTCTATAGCTCTTAAAGTTGGCTGTTTCGGAAGGTAAATAACATAGTCTCAAGAACAGCCGAAGCGAACTTTGGGTGCAAAATGAAAAACTTGAAGACAAAGAAAACTTTTGAGGCAGTTAGTGACTCGAATTGCCGACAAATTGATTTGCAGACCCGATAAATAAGATGCATGACACTTGGCATTTGGTTAATGTATTTCGAGGAGGTTTGGCTGGCTTGATTAGACGGAGCTGCCGTTGGCCTATTGGACTGTTGGCCTGTTTTTTTCCCAGGACCCGACGCTAGGTGCTCCACATTCAAGGACAACCGCTGCGAGAATTGGCGCCTGGTGGGAGCACCGCCAGCAGTTCCTCCCACATTTGATGGCATTGCAATTGGGCTTTTTGAAAGTTGATCAAATTTATTGTTTTCAGTCATACCTGACTTGGTGTCCCACGTCAAATATTTAGGCTTTTTCAGTTCGACGATATTGACAATTTGTGCAAATTTTGTGTGTTCGTGATGATGGTGGCCTTTGATGCTCTTTGCTCTTCCTCAATAGTCAGTGACTAGTGTGAGCGTGTGTGTGTGTGTGCGTGTGCTTGTGTGTGTGTGTGTTGGTCAATGAGAATGACATAGTATATCAAAGTGGGCAAATGAGAAATACTCCTCAATCGTTCCTATGGCAGCTATATGATATAGTGGTCAGATGTATATAAGATTTTGCATATATATGAGGAGTACAGTTACACTAATAAATGCCGAGTTTGGTCAAGATATCTTAATAAACAAAAATATTTTCCATGCAACTTAATTTTAAACCGATCGTTCCTATGGCAGCTATATGATATAGTACTCCGATGTTGATAGGATTTTGCATATATATGAGTTTGGTTAAGATGATAAACAAAAATATTTTTCATACAAGAACCTACTTTTCGATCGATTGTTGCTATGACAGCTATATGATATAGTGGGCCGATCCAGCTGGTTTTTACATATGTACTGCGTGCAACAGAAAGAGGCACTTCTGCAAAGTTTCATAAAGATAGCTTTCAAACTGAGAGACTAGTGGCATAGAAACAGACAGACGGACAGCCGGACAGACGGACATGGCTATATCGACTCGGCTGTTGATACTGATCATGAATATATATACCTTAGGGGGTCGGAGATGTCTCCTTCCTTCACGACAAAATTATAATACCCTCTGCAAGGGTATAATAAAGAAATTCTACCATTGGCCAAAATGACAATAGCTTTCACAAATAGAAATAATTAACTTTATTTTACTTCTTGTGATCAAATTTGTTTGTATATTTGTTATATGTTACAACAAGCAGGCGGACCCGAATTGGTCTGTGCTTATTATTTAAGGAAAATATTTTTACAATAGCAAGCGAACCCGAATTGGTTCGTAATGATTTTAGCGAAGCGATAATTGCGACAAATTAATATGTTTTTATAATGCAAGTGGCCGATGCGTACCAAATGCATGAAGCTAACAAACTTAACTAGCCTCGACGCATTGCATCGAGGCCTTCGGAAGAGGTAATGTTAGGGCAATAATTGATCGTTACAGCGAAGAGCGCCAGCTTAATGTTTATAATCTTAAGAGCAAAATTTAGGCAGTTGCTTCGCAGAGGAAGTATTACAAGATAAGAAGACGATGCTGCTTTTATCAGTGGCGAGGTCGTTCCAGCTGTTTTGGCTGCGTAGCCAGACATTCTCCCCACATTTTAACCTTAGCGATTACCGGCCCTATAAGTCCAATCGGGTCTAGTTGGTATAGTCGAAAGTCATATAAGCGAGCTATAGTCGACAGAATCGATCTTTTAGATGGTTTGGATTTCTGCTGAATGGACGAGAACAAAAATAGCAGCCGATCCGACTTCGCAGAAGTTACGCAAGAACTCAGGAGAGTTGAGCGCAGCAGACGGAGAACCGTGGATATTTAGGTAGCATGAACATGCCTGTGAAGCAATGCTTCGCGGCCGTTCCGCAAACAATCCACGCTACTTAATCAATACCCCAACTATAACCTAAGCTAATGTAAATAACTAAGCATAAATAAATTGAATACAAAAACACACACATACCCACACACACACACTGGGGACAACTCAAGAATCGGCGAGCGGATAAACATCACCAGATGTTTCAGATGCCTTGAGTTTGGACACCTTGCAAGACACTGCAAGAGTGAACTGGACAGATCGAATCTGTGCCGATGATGCGGAGGAAAGGACAATCTGGCTAAGGACTGCAAATAAGAGCCACAGTGCATGCTCTGCAAGGACAGGAACAATGACCCCACGGCAGATGCCCGTGTTTAGGAGCGCCCTAGGCAACAGAAAATGAAGTTCACACAGTTAAACCTCAACCACTGCGAGGCTGCTCAGGCCCTGCTGTCGCAAGCAACACGGGAGAGAAAGACTGACGTCGCAATAATCTGCGAGCCATACAAGCCTATCGCTGGATGCGGCTGGGTGGCAAGTAAATGCGGAAAAGCGATAATTTGGTCCCTCAACTCACCGCTCCAGGAAGTCAGAGCAGCACACGAAGGATTCGTCAAAGCG
>NW_026997110.1:0-767 GCF_035044405.1 Drosophila montana
ATTTATTTATTTATTTATTAGTGGTCGACAAAACGAGTGTCTTCCTAATTATTCAATACATTATATTTACAATTATGAAATTTAGATGCTAAAAGCCTAGATAGAGAACACAAATTTCTAATAGCATCACCGACCGATGGAGGTGTTTTATTTGCCAGTCCGGCCAGCTGTGCCCCTTTTCACAGCTAATTTTGTCAGTGACGCTATTAGAGCCTACATCTAAGAAGAAGGGTGTAAGTAGGAAAAAGTTCTCTTAAGTAAAATTAAAAATAATCTTAATTTGCTATATTATTTAAGAATATATCATAAATAGGAGAAAAGAAAGTAAAAAGATTGTTAATAAAGTAAAGAACTGTATGCTAGATATACAGAGTGTTAAGTAGATAGGATGAAGACATAGTATTGGGAAAGTAATGGGAAATCACCGACCCGGTGGGGGAAAATTTACAGCCTGTCCGGCAAGCTATGCCCCTGCTCATAGCTGGGAATGGTCAGTGACTTCCCGAAGGTATCCTGAAAGCAACGATTTTATTAGGGGTAGAGAAAGTTCGGTAGAGAAAACGTGATGCAAACTATTGTAATTTTTACATAGCACGCGAAAAGTATACGTTGCAATGGAGTATTGTCGATTGTATAACTGACCAGATAAGGTGTAGTACGATTAAATGTCATAAACATACACTTTGAACAATTCAGATGCAATTGATTGGCCGAGCACCAAAGTTGCATAGCGTTCAAATCGTCTTGAAGACGAGAATGATGTAGGG
>NW_026997111.1:0-1141 GCF_035044405.1 Drosophila montana
GCCCGAACTCGCTCAGCCCGAACTCGCGAGTAATCGCATCCAGTTCCTCCTTTCGTCTCGAATGGATCCACCGTACGCCCATCCCTGGATTCTGACACTCACCCGCATCCATCCTTTCGTATGTAACCTTTTACTGCTATTCCCTTTTCTTCTTCTGGTCCACGTGACTCCGTTCGGATATCCAGTCTTCCTCGACCGCTTCGTTTTAATAACTTCCCTCTGGTTTTTTTTTCGAAATTATTTTTATTATCTTTGTTTTATTTCCGTTTATTTAAATCACGTTAATTTTTAATATAGTTTACTTCAATTTTTTTTATTTAAAATTATTTTATTTTTATATGTTTTATTTTCATTTATTTTTACTTAAGTTAATTTAATTTGGTTATTTTATTTTAATGAATTTATTTAATCTTGCTGCTCACTTTGTCTTACATATTCGCCATATTTATTCTTTTTTTTTCCACAGATTAGTTTGTTCACACAAAAAAATTATTCATCACTATGGCTCCAATGTTCATATGGGGCCAAATCCACTTTATTGCTCACCTTTTTTTTCCGTCGCGCTTACTTTCGACTTCACTTCAGATTTCGACGCGTACCGAGCGATTCGCCCCACGGTGGGCCTTCGCAGCTGTCGCGTTGACGCGCGCTCTGCCGACTCTCGGCTTATGCGTGTGAGCGTGTGCCCGTATGTGTGCACACACGCTAGCACGCTCGCCGCAAACTCGCTCGCACAGCGAGAAGTTTTATGACTGTCCCTTAGTTTTCGAGTCTCTGCTTTGTCTTTTCTAGTTGTCCCCACTTGTCTGCCTGCACGTGTGCGTTTGTTGCTGACACCCCTTTGGGACTTTCTATGCTCCCTTTTCCTATGCCGCAGGCAGCTAACTTCTCAGTTATTTTGGCCGTTTTGACTTTAACTCACTCTGGAGGCACTTTCATGGGCTTTTAGGCCACGTTAGTGGCACGCCCCTTCACGCCTAGGGTCCCTGCTCGGGCGCCACTTGCAAAGTAGCTTCTTGGCCGGGGTGATAACTCAGTCTTACCCAGGTCCACTCTACAGTTTGCCGAGACGCGAAGTTGAAAAGGGGGGTATGGAGCCGTCGGGATGACTCCGCCGCAGAGTGGTTGCTAATTCTGGCCT
>NW_026997112.1:0-940 GCF_035044405.1 Drosophila montana
ATCCGGGGTCCTCGTTTATTTGGCCTCCAACTCGGCTAGCCGAGCCCATATCTTGGCGGAATGCGAACCCCCGGACATGAAGCTTGCCAAACGACGACGCAAGTCTTCAACCCGCCCCAACTCGCTCACCCCGAACTCGCGAGTAATCGCCTCCAGTTCCTCCATTCGTCTCGAATGGATCCACCGTACGTCCACCCCTGGATTCTGACACTCACCCGTATCCATCCTTTCGTATGTAACCTTTTACTGCTGTTCCCTTTTCTTCTTCTGTTCCACGTGACTCCGTTCGGATATCCAGTCTTCCTCGACCCTTCGTTTTAATAACTTCCTTCTGGTTTTTTTTTCGAAATTATTTTTATTGTCTTTGTTTTATTTCCGTTTATTTAAATCACGTTAATTTTTAATATAGTTTATTTCAATTTATTTTATTTCAAATTATTTTATTTTTATATGTTTTATTTTAATTTATTTTGACTTTAGTTAATTTTATTTTGGTTATTTTATTTTAATGAATTTATTTAATCTTGCTGCTCACTTTGTCTTACATATTCGCCATATTTATTCTTTTTTTTTCCACAGATTAGTTTGTTCACACAAAAAAATTATTCATCACTATGGCTCCAATGTTCATATTGAGCCAAATCCACTTTATTATTCACCTTTTTTTTCCGTCGCGCTTACTTTCGACTTCACTTCAGATTTCGACGCGTACCGAGCGATTCGCCCCACGGTGGGCCTTCGCTGTCGCGTTGACGCGCGCTCTGCCGACTCTCGGCTTATGCGTGTGAGCGTGTGCCCGTATGTGTGCACACACTCTAGCACGCTCGCTACAAACTCGCTCGCTCAGCGAGAAGTTTTATGACTGTCCTGTAGTGCTTATATGCCCGTACAGAATACCCTGTATTCAAATATAAAGTATGCAGCACTTTGTTGCATACAA
>NW_026997113.1:0-1838 GCF_035044405.1 Drosophila montana
TACTTAAAACCCTCAAATCGGAACCAGATTGATGAACTGGTAAGGAAAACGTGGAATGCAGTATTCAGCCACTGATTCCGAAAGCAGCTTTACCTGTTGGAGCACACAATAGTATTTACATTTCCTGCGATTCCTCTCGATTAACTCCTGATTCTGGCCGCAAAGCGATTCGCAGTCTCCTGTTACTAGTTCTTTATTTTCATCCCTCCATGGGACATACAACATTACCAATTCTTGAAAATAATTGCTCCTATCTGTATTAATATTAAATCTCCTATACCTTATTATCATAGGAGTTTCTCTTCTTTACGAAGCCACTACCATCGCGAAGTGCATAAACTAATTGCTGGAAAGCCCTGGGTGTTTCGATGTCATCAGCATCATCTATATTTTGGCGAGTACCACTATGCTGTTTACTAAAACTGTAAAAAGCAGCAAAATCAGCTTGGCATAAACTATTTAAAGAACATAATGGTCTATAAGTCCTATTTCCAATATTGCTACTGAGTCATCGGATAAGTTTTGCAATTGTTGGCTAGACTTCCTTAACCCAACCCGATGCTCTGGTAATGAGGTATTAATAAAAACCACTGCGTTACTGCTTTCGGACATAGACATACCTAAACAGCAGTAAACGGCTTCCTGGGCGGATATTTCCGTACCCGAAATAAACTTATGCCTGCTTCATTGCCCCTGCTAATCTTACTTAAAGCTTCACGCATTAGCTTAGAAATTCTTCTTTGGGACTTGTTTATATAATAAACGACGTAACTGCAGCAAGCAAAGGGGTCTTATATATACTGGATATCTATATTGGCTCGCTGCACTAAAAGAGTATTGTAAGCGTTAAGCTTAATTGCTGCGAATGATCGCTTTAAATATATTTTGGGCTTCATTATACTCGACCTGAGTGCATTTATATAGCACTCATAACTTAAGCTAAGTTGAACGTGGGACAAAAAGTAAGTAAAACTAACAGTTCTACCCATCTAGTTTCTGCAGCCAAAAATGTTATACAAATGGTCGGAAACTAATCTGTCAAATCATCGCCATGACCTTCTTCTTTTCTGCTTCCCAATGAGCAGGTGAAGTGCAAATACTTTTCAAAACCCTATACCCATCATCGTGAAGTATTACATTTTCTAAATGCTCCTCATTAAGGGCTTGTGCTGCCGTAATGCCTCGTGTGGTGCTGGACTTACGCAAGCCAATGGAAGAAATGTTCCTTATATTAATCATTTCCCATTAATTATAATTGAGAAATAATTTATCTGTTCTACAACCTCTCCTATCAAAGTTTCTAATTTCTGACTAACTATGGTTGTAAAACTTTCAGGACACTTTCTCTTAATGCCAGCAAATATAGTTGGGAAGGCCAGCTCCTCTGAATCACAATCTTCGATCATGTCTAAAGGACGCTGACCCTCTCCAGGAACCATAACTATTCTTTGCATTGCAATATTTTCAACAGGGACGTTTTCTAATAATGTTTCCTGGCCTCCTGGATTAATATCTTCTTCTATATTATTCTGCTCATCCATGGAGGGTTGAGCAGATCTTGCCACTAACTGCGATACTAAGTCCCTGTCGTCAGCAGATGCAACAAACGGAACTTCGTCACACGAACAGGTCGACAACCACTGTTCGTTAACAGTAATTTGATGCTTGATCAGCAACATTAGAAGGCCTAATGGTTTCGGCCATGAAATCATGGCTATATTGCATCCTACGTTTGAGATGAATTTGAACTACCTCGCTCTCATTAAACTCCCTAGGAAGGGACGTAACAACATTGGCCACAGGAATTGGTACATTGACCACTGCTCCTTTAATTGAAT
>NW_026997114.1:0-3405 GCF_035044405.1 Drosophila montana
CATTCTTCATGCATGAGGATACATTCCTCGGCCATAAATGCACAGATCATGGCATCCCTCTGGATGATAAAAAGTACGAGGCTATAAAAAACTATCCAATCCCTACTGATGCGGATAGTGCACGACGATTCGTCGCGTTCTGTAATTATTACAGCCGATTTATTCACAATATTCACGTCATTTGTCTAGACTGTGCAATAATAATGCCCAAATCGAATGTACAAAAGAATGCAATGACGCATTTAATTACCTAAAAAAGGCACTAATAAAACCAACATTACTGCAATACCGTGATTTTAGCTAAGAATTTTGCATAAACACAGATGCAAGTAAACATGCATGTGGTGCGGAACTATCTCAAGAGTACAACGGTATGCAATTACCATTTTCATATGCGTCACGAGCTTTCACACAGGGAGAAAGCAATAAATCAACTACAGAGCAGGAACTAGCTGCAATTCACTGGGCAATAAAACACTTTAAACCATATGCTTACGGCAGGCATTTCTTAGTAAAAACAGATCGTACGCCACTAACTTTCCTATGTTCAATGAAAAAACCCAACTTCAAAACTAGAAGTAGAAGAATACTAATTCACAGTAGAATATCTCATTGTCTTTTAGTCTCAATTTTTACTTATAGAAGTTGTTAGTTGTTATCGATTTGGTTTCTAGTCCGAATACATCACTATATTTGGTGCATAACTCTATTATTTTTTTTTGAATTGGTGCGGAAAATTTTTCTTTAGTTGGGCTTAGACGATTTCGTTTCTATTCTCTTGAGAAATTTGAACGAAGTCATAGTTCGAAAGTGGTTCATATTCTAATGTGTTTATGCTGACCAACTGGTCAGTATTAGTTGTATTTAATAAACGGTCAAATGTATATTCGGATGTTGCTATTGTGTTTGCAACGTAGATACCATTTTTTATTTCTTAATTTGGTTTTAATATACAGGCTTCTTTTTTTTCTCAATATTCCTTATGACTTGTGATCTACTTAGTAGGAGTAATGAATTGTTACTAGAACTTTATGTTATTGGAACATAAATTGGAAAATTTAAGTTTTTGGGTTTTTGGGGGGTAAATATAAACCAATCTTCAGTTGGTTTGAAGTCTAACTGCCAATTGAATCGTTTTATAAAGTCAATGTCTATATGAAAATCTTGTGGAATCCCTGGCCAATGCCTTGGATACTTATTATTGTATAATTTTGGATGTTTTGATAAACATCGGAATGTGCTTTAAGAAGTGAAATATCTGCACCTGTGTCTACAAGAAATGTTAATTTTCTTTTGGTTAGTGCATACTGAAATGACACATAAATATTGTGACCAAAATTTATTGAATGAACCTTTACACTTAGGTCTCGTGCTTGAAGGGGTCTAGGAGTTTCCCGACGTGTGCTGCGTAACTCTGACACTATGCCTATTTCCTCTGTTTGGGTTACCACGGCTTCTAGAGTTTCCTCTATTTTGGCCTTGTCCCCAATTATAATTTCTGTTACAACTTTGATTATTATTTCAAAAACATTATTCTGTAATTACCTCTGCCACGATAATTACCTCGGTATCCTCTATTGTCGCTTCCATATTGTCGCTGACGGAATTACAATACAGAATTTGCCTGTCCTGTTGCTTCCGTATTATACTGTTGATAAATTTTGAAATGGCATCATTCATTTTGAATGTGCCTGCCTGCATGATAATTGCGCAATTAGCTTTCAGCTAATGTCAAGGCGTATTTGTTAGCTAGTTCCGGGCTTAAACCATCACTGATATAAGCTTCAAGAGACTGGGTCAATTTTTCTACATCTTGGGTACTGATTTGCAGATTTGTTCTTTTGCTGCAGATTAAGGAGTTTTGCAAATATAACTTCTTCAGATTCTCTAATGGCAAGAATTGTCTGCTCATTACTCATCAAATTTCTAGCGTGGCCTTTAAGTTTTGTCTTAATAATGCCTACAGCAGTTAGTTCTTGAGTGCCTTTTAAGGAATCTATTAGATTCAAAGCATCCAAGAAACTTTGATGTTTTCCCTTAGATTTTGTAAAGTGTCTGAAGTTTGGACTCCGTGTAAACTTGTGAGATTAAGTTGCCACTCATTAGATAAACTCTGTGTTTGATTATGGTAGGTAGCAAAACTGGTGAGCTTTTATTTAGGCACTTATACGATTTATCAAAGTTTGATATATGCATTCCATGTGGAACCTTGTCTAAGTCGTTAGATATATCTTCAGAAGAATATTCACTGATGGTATTACAATGAGTATAATTAGCAGTATGTTTGTTAACTGTAAATGGGGTGTAGTGTCTATAACTTCTACCACGTTTACTACATTGACAGTGTTATCATCTGCCTTGGATTCTTTTCCACCCATTTTTATACAATGACTCTTGCTGGTATTAGAAATTATATTTTGTTTCCTTTTATTTAGCTTTTATAACTACCTGGGCATACGTCCTAAAACTATTGTTGCTGGCCCTAGAATGGGATGCTCTTCAATAATGGTTTTTACTTTTATATAGGGTAAAGTTGACAAAAGTGGGCTTTCTACTATACTATATGTTTCAACATATCTCTGTTCAAATTCATATACTGATATGAATTCCCTATGCCTGTGTAAATTTGTATGGCTTGTATACGAATGTTTGGATGGTCGGTGTATATTTGATCAATTTTGTCTTCAACTATTACGAAATATATAAAAATTTATATCGTTTCTAGGTTGGATGCTCTGCTTATGTAATGCTTCTTTATAATCTTATTTTGTTTTATATATGTATATGGTCAATAGAAATTG
The DNA here is from genome assembly GCF_035044405.1 of Drosophila montana. Lineage (NCBI taxonomy): Eukaryota > Metazoa > Arthropoda > Insecta > Diptera > Drosophilidae > Drosophila > Drosophila montana. The sequence continues at coordinate 2,802 of NW_026997114.1, forward strand.
ACAAACAGTTACAATTGTAAGTATGAGCAAAAGGATCCACAGTGAATGTTTGATCGACTATCTTGACATTAGTGACCACGTTGGCCGTATTGTTTTTTGATTCGCTTGAATCAGCACCGAACCAACCCATTTTGTGAAATTATATACATATATACCCAGCGCCAGGGACGTGGAAAATTTAGTTGTTAATTCAACGCAGTGATCTTCTCTCGAATATTTCGTACAACTTATTAGGTTGGACTCTACCTTGACGCACACAACATAGTGGGCTGTCATTACATTTGTATAAAATGTACAATATCTTAATTAATGGTTTTTGAATTTCCTTCTTTATTTTGGGCTACCTTGGTGCGGTTAGCGGTGCCGGTGCAGGTCATCGCACAGGCCGGGCTGAATAGTGGTCCCACGCAGTCTTCTGGGCACCTTTTAGGTTGCAGCCGCTTCTTCTCTGTATTTTGAATATAAATTTTATTGGAGTTCATTATAGGTTGAGTGGAAGGCGTTTTCGTTTGTGTTTTGTAAGTCTTAGTTGATTGATAATTGATTTAGCGATTTTGTTAAAGACGTCTTCTGACCTTGCTGGGTTTCCATCGACTGACTGTCA
>NW_026997115.1:0-16881 GCF_035044405.1 Drosophila montana
ATCTCATACTGGTGTACCATCACCAATAACCATACTTTACTTACCTTCACACAAACTGCTCGCAATGATTGGCCTCCATATTGGCATTTGGAATGCCAATGGTTTGTCAAACAAAACTGACGAGCTAGAGCAATTTATAATACGTCATAATGTCGATTTGATGCTTATAAGCGAGACTCGCTTCAACTTCAACTCTCGTATCCAAATCCCTGGATACTCCATCATAACGGCCAACTCACCCCAAGCTCACTTATGCATTGGTGGTGCAGCCATCCTAATCTCAAACCACATCGAATATCAAGCTCTTCCAGGCATATCACTGCCACAATTACAATGTGCTATTGTGCGCCTCCGTACAGATCTGGGTGGTGCCAACATTGCGTCCTGCTACTGGCCCCCCAATCACGCAGTCTTAGCAGACGACTATGTCTGCTTATTTAACCAATTGGGTGAAAACTTTTTGATTGGAGGGGATTGGAATGCCAAGCATCGCCTCTGGGGCAACATGCGACGTTGTCCTCGTGGCTCGATCCTGGCAAACATTCTAATGGACTCCAACAAATTTAACGTACTCACAACGGCTGAGCCAACACACTTCCCATCTAATAGCAATCGTCCAAGTGTACTCGACTTTGGCATCTATGCAGGTATCTCGAGTCATAGGCTTGCCATAAGTCGAGTCACAGAGCTCCATAGCGACCATCTGCCCTTGCTAGTCCAACTCAAAATCACCATCAACGGCCAAAGTCTATTGAATAATCCTAACCTAATTCATCGGCCACGCCCCCGCCGGCGAAACCGTCACCGTCTACTCACTGAACGCTCAAATTTGGAGATCTTTCATCAAAAATTGGAATCATCCATCAATCTCAATATTGAGATTGATTGTATAAATGACATCGATGATATGCTCGAGAATTTTATGTCAAAGCTGCACATTGCAGCCGAAGCGTCAAATTCTCGATCAGCCATGGCATCCAATATACCCCCGCATCAAAACAGCTCCAATAACACATTCAATAACGAAAACAATAACAATGTCAATCTCGACTTATCGTCACGTCAGCCATTACCCCCGTCCGCTTTTATCAGAACAGACGAACATCGCGAACTGATGCGTCTAAAACGCCGTCTCCGTAAACGCTGGACACGCACGCGTCAACTTGATCATTGGCTTGAATGGCAGCGGGTTGGCCGACAACTGGCCAACCAGCTTGAACAACAACGCCGTGATTACGTTGACTACGTGCTGAGCAATGCAGACCCTCAAAAGAAGGGCGCCTTCAATCTGTGGCATGCCACAAAATATTTAAAACGGCAACCTCATGCTCAACCAAGCGTTCGAAACCTCAACGGCCACTGGTGCCAGTCTGCCGAAGAGCAGGCTGAAGCATTTGCCGATGAGCTACAAGCACGTTTCACACCATTCAACTTTGCCCCATCAGGACAATGTGAACGTGTGAAGCGCACACTCAATCAACAAGTCAACTTATATGACAACACCCTAAACGCAATCAATCCTCAATATCCCACTCTATCATCACACATACGCCATGTAACGCTATGCGAGCTAAATGCTTACATTGGGCATCTACAAATGCGTAAAGCACCGGGGCTTGATCAAATTGATAACTATTTGATCAGGTCCTTGCCTCAAAAAGCCAGACTTTTCTTGTTGCTACTGTTCAATAGTATGCTCCGACTACGGTATTTTCCATCTGCATGGAAATGCGCCGCCGTCCGGATGATATTGAAAAGTGGCAATCGGTCAGCTGCAAACCTCAACTCTTACCGGCCAATAAGCCTATTATCTACGATCTCGAAATTATTTGAGAAAGTGATATATGAGCGGCTAAATGACGAGTTACAATCTCCCTTAGAGAGCGAATCTGAATTAGAGTGTTCCAGAGTGATCCCGAACCATCAATTCGGTTTCCGCTCTGGTCACGGCACCATCCAACAAGTGCATCGGCTTGTCGAGCACATAAACAATTCATTTGAAAGGGGCCACTGCACCTCGGGAGCATTTCTCGATTTGCAGCAAGCTTTTGATCGTGTCTGGCATGACGGTTTACTATTCAAACTGCGCACACACACGAGTGAGCCCCTCTATCAATTACTCAAATCATTCCTATCAAATCGTAGTTTCTGTGTATTAAGCACCAATCCGACAGCAAATGGCAACAGAGGTGCCGATGCCTGCCACTCGACAGTACGACCAATGGTGGCCGGTGTGCCGCAGGGCAGCGTGCTGGCACCACTGTTATTCAATATATTCGTCTCAGACATGCCATGCATTGCTACGCACCTACAACAAGTGTTCCAACCGCCGCCCGGTCAAACAACAATCAGTATAATTGGTCTAACAGCCACCTACGCCGATGACACAGCATTCTTATGCAGTGCCATGAACGCTGTGGTGGCCACCACCATTCTGCAGGGTCATATGCATCGATTTGCCAAATGGGCCAATAACTGGAACATTCAAATCAATGACAACAAATCGGTGCATATTATCTTCACCCTAAAGCGCCAGATTGCCAATGCTGGCAGCCTAACAACACAACTAACAATAAACAACAATATCATACCGGCCAAGAGCCATGTCAAATATCTGGGTCTGAATTTGGACAAAAAGTTAAATTGGGCACGTCATGCCCGTTTAACAGCACTAATTGTGCGCAAAAAACTGTTCAAACACAAATGGCTACTATCTGCCAGCCAATCCAGATTATCATTAAAAAACAAATTACTTATTTATCGACAGATCATAGCCCCCACTTGGCACTACGGCATTGAACTCTATGGCTGTGCAGCTGACACGCATTTGCGCCGTCTACAAACTGCACAGTCGCGAGCTCTTCGCCTCATTAGCGGTGCACCATATTATATTACAAATCGCACACTGCACCGTGTAATGAAAGTGCCATCAATATGGGACCAGCTTAATCTAAACGCCAGTCGGCACAACGACCGACTGGAAAAACACACTAACAAAATGGCTAGTACGCTATTGCTTTCAGGTGGACACCGAGCCCAACGCCGTCTCCGACGTATCTGGCCAGGCATTGAATTAATTCAACGCCAAGCGCCCGCCAACCTTTTTAAATAATCATACTAATAATCAAAAATGTGACACCCTTCATGGGACACACATTCACCCACGAAAAATATCTTTTCCAAACATCATAAATTAACATTTTAGTTTAGGTAACTCACTCACCTTACCCCATGGCGAGCCCATGAGAAACACTTGTCACATGGATTCATAATAACGGCAAATATATTTTGCCGCAGTTATTTTGATGACAGCCGCTAAGACAACAGAAGCAGCAGCAGAAGAAGAAGCAGCGGCTAAAACAGCAGCAGAAGCAACGGTAGCAGACGAAGACAAAACAGCAGCAGAATGCAACAGCTACATCAACATCAACTATAAGCACGCCCTAATAACCATACCAATACAATCAAATCAGAAATTACACATGTAATATACACAATCACACTCATACTAGATATAATACAAACTCCCACGCACACACTAAACAGCTATAATACACACACTCACAATACTCACATAAGCTATAATACACCTATTAGATAAAATACACATATATACTCTCACACTGGCATACACATATGCTCACACTCGAATCACAACAAAAACTAAAATACTACTCACTCAATCAAAAAATGACAATGCACTCTCAGCTAACGTCATATTCACCCGATTCCCCTCCCCACCCCATACATCATAGTGCCGATTTGCTTGGCGGCAACCTAAATACTGCCGCGAGAGAAGGCATTTTCCAAACGGCCTGCTGCCTAGCTACAAATATATACATATATATGCGTATTTAAACACATATATGTACATACTTTTAAAAATAATCCCTTTTAATCCCGCCAAAACAATTGATAACGCAGCGGCGATGTCAATGTGTCAAAATTGCATAGTCTACGAATGATGACAGCAGTATCAATTTTTTGCCAAAAACTATTTAATACGCTGAGTACATCTGGAGACAAATTGCACGCACACACACAAATCCGCTCGCATCAATATACTTCCACATATCACAACAAATTTACATCTCACAACATTCTAGCAAATATAAACAATTAATTTCTCTCAAACATACATTCTTACAAAAAAGAAACTCTATCAAAACTGCTGGCTTATGGCGAACTAGTTTTGCTGATGCCGCACTTTCACCCTAAATTATATATTACACTAAACAATAATCATAAAATCTTAACAAAACTCTACCACATCAAGCCCATACAAAAAAAATATGGAGCATTCACTTGAAGGTGTGTGCAATTGCGACAAATGATTTATTCACTGAGTCAGTTCGGCCACTTAATACACATATGTATACTCATTTGTCTATACTGCGCACACACACATTCTCTTCACAACTTATGCCAAATTACACACAACCACCACAAAATATAACTTTATAACACTTTCAAATCAAAACCGCATGCACACATATACACATAAAAATTGTATAGCTTAAGAAATACTTTTTAAGAAATCAAAATTTATAACGTTATGCACAAATAGTAATATATAATTTAAAGTCAATAAACTCTGGAGGGGGGATTGGTTCGGTGTGTGACGGTGGGCAAAGGGATACTTCGTACCGCTGCAGGATAGTGGCCTGTGTGTGGGTCTGCATACCCGTGATGGTTTGGAGCGGTTGACGAGCATGAGCTAGTAGGCACCTTTAATGCTGCCTCGCCATGTCTCGGGCCCTCCAGGCCACCACGACCATGCATACTCAAACACTCGCTCGCTCTCTGTGCGATGAGAATGCTCGATGCCCGACGCTCGGTACTCGATGCTCGGTGTCCTGGATCCCGATTCCCATTCGTCTCATCCGACCCGGTCTCCTGCTCAACCTAAAACAGAAAAAATTTCAGTCTCTTTTTGGTGCCTGAAGTGAACGGACGTGCTCGCGGAGAAATAAAAAGTAAAAATCATAGAAATTCGGCAGCGCGCGCCAAAACGAACCGAACATAGTATATAGGGACACGATTGCAAAGTGCAAATTGCAATACATATCCCTCGGTTTTTTCATTCGGTTTTTCACTCGCTCAATACAGTGGCTTTTTTGTACATGTATATAGTGCACGTGGCCTGCAGTGACTTTTGCGCAAAGTGTCGCCACGTGGACAATCTAGAACTTTCGTTTTAGTTGTTCTTCTGCGCATCAGACGCTGGCGCACGGCGTGCAAAGAACACAAAAGTGTGTTATGTATAACAAATACATAACTGCCTAGCGCCTTACATGTACTAAAAAATTAACCACTAAAACTTACACTCTCGTCATAAAATTAACAAAAATTGATATAACCTAAAACAAAATTACATATAAATCAATAAATTGCTATAGCTTTATATATTTTCAATTGCTAACTAGCATATATATTGCTGCAAACTGTCCGTCTACGGACAATCATACCCTCTTAGCTAAAAAGAGAGCAATTTAATCAAAAATATATTACCTATAAATAATATAATACATAACCAAAAATAACAATTAACCCTTCAAATCTCCAAAAAACAAGGTGTTACATCAACTTTTGCCATAAAACTTCAAGCCCAAAGGTGACCGAACAAATAAATCTAAAAATTTCTAGCAATTTCCAGCAAAAGTGTTGTGCCAATATATGACGTGTGTGTGTGTGGGCAATTGTTCTGGTTTTTTGCACACTTATACAATCGCCAAAATAGTTGCTGTCGCGCAACTTGACACACACACGCATACACACACTTATTACATTCCATAAATTACACACATATACATCTGTCAAAACATATACATATATACTCTCTCATACATATATACAACTCCTGTCAAAACACATATAAAAACAAATATATATATCTACAACAATCACATACAAATACACATATATACATTACTTCCCCTTTTTGACGTCCATATAAGTGACGCGCGCATAGAAACTTGACGAAGCTGAGAGCAGGCGCAGCTGTAGCTAGTCGACTTTCTGGTTGGTGAATTGACTAAATTGGTCAACTTGGTGCGAAACCAAGAGCACACACTTACAAACAAATCACAACAAAGCGCCATTTAGTCGTTTCATCCACCCATCGCCATTTTGCACTTTTTCCTATTCAAATAAACTCAACCTCTGCAAAAACCAACAGAGAGCTTAAGCTTTTTCACGTTCCCTTTGTAGATTGCTCTTAATTTTTGCAAAGGTTGACACATACAAAATCAAAACTGGTGTGTCGTCACCAATAAACTAAATAAATTAAAACTAAATACTTACCTTAATCAAAACTATTAAAAAATTGGAGCTTTATTAGGTGTGTCGCCACCAACAACATTAAGCTACAATCACACATACACTTACCTATACTTACCTTATCACACCTTCTCATATACTTACCTATACTTACCTTATCACACCTTCATATATATTTCTATACTCACCTTATCATATCTTCATATTTTAATATTTACGCCCTATAAATATAAATATAATTTCATACCGGTGTGCCATCACCAATCATAAAATATATATAATATATATACTTACCATATAAAATACTTACCATATAATAACTACTTATCTTTAATCATACTTACCATTATCGCCATGTCAAATCCAGACACTTCGTCCACCACATACTCGTCCGCAGAGCTGGCAATATCGCCAGGCCTTCTGAATGACTTATCAGACATGTCACTCTCGCCGATGTCGCCAATGCCGACACCACTGAACCGTCCGCAATCATTTTCAGCAGACTCTTTGGTGGCGGCAGCGACTAGGGCCACGACACCATCGGCACTGTCTCCTCAAGCTTTCATATCGACAGCCAGCGAAATGCCTGCGCAAAAGGGACAGCAACAGAAACGTGCCACGAATATGAAAGGGACAAACATAGTGTCTGAATCGACAACAACAAAAATGGCGTCAGCTGATGCTCAAGCACAATTGGCGCATTTTAAGCGTCTGATTGCTCAGCTTGAATCTGATTGTGCTGAAAATGCCGTAACTGAACATTTCTCAACCAACACCCAAAATGTCGAAAACTCTAGCATTCATAGCGACGGACACTGTTCTGGTGATCTGATCGCTAATATCACAGACAGTAATGATGCTCGCCAATTCAACTCGCCAACATACGCAGCCACTTTGGCTGGCAATGTTGCGCACCAAAACTCCAAAAACTTGTTGTGTTTAAGCTGCAGTAGTGACAGCAGCTCCAGCAATGCACCTGGTATTGGTGGTCCCGGCGGCAAAATCACCACCATAGCCACTACCGGTGCATCTCACTATAAGTTACTGCATCCCACAGGCAAAACAGCCAATCAAAACCGCAAAATAAACGCGCGCAAATCAAATCGCCAAATCTCGGCCAATTCTCGTTCATCACAACAAGATTCAAGGCGCAATCAACATGCAAATCGGTTCAATTTACTGTCAGAATCTGACCTTGAAGCGCCACAACAACATCTACCCCAACAGTTGCCGGTGACAACTAAACAGCCGACAATGACGGCTAAAATTCCTACCAACGCAAAAGTAGCGATGACCAATGTCCATTTTGCCGCTGCCGCCCCGGCCGTCAATACTACTCCTCCAGATTCCCTGTCCTTTAATACTCAACAACAACAGGCTGATGCGGTCAATATTTCTGCCCCTGCGGCGAAACATTACAAACCGCCCCAAATATGCATCTTACATGCAAATCAACCCGATCAAAACGGCATCGATTCTGTAATTGCCAAATTAAACGGACAAAACCCGCCCATAATTGATTATGGATTAAAATTGGGTGGTCCTGGCATATTAAGAATCCTGCCAAAAACTTTAGAGACATACTCTAAAATCATAAACGTCCTCAACATGGACAACTCAATCAATTATAACACGTACCAGAGGCGTGAGGAGCGCTCATTCCGGGTTGTGGTGCGGGGCATCCACGCCTCCACAAGCACCGACGCAATCCGGAACGAGCTGACCTGCATGGGCTATACGATTCGCAACGTATATTGCCCAAAATATAAGAATCGCAGCGGCCCCGGTACATATCAACCGAATGTATTCTTTGTGGAATTGGCTCCCGATTCCGCAAAGAATCGATCTATATTCGGAGTCAGAAATCTTTGCAAATACGTCGTCCGCTTCGAGTGGCCTAAAATAAATGGCAAGAAATTGCCACAGTGCCACCGATGCCAGCGCTTTAACCACACGGCCCGTTATTGCCATCATCGTGCTCGCTGTGTAAAGTGCGGCAACGAGCATCTCACACAAACTTGCGCCAAACCGGCAAATGTGCCAGCTACATGTGCAAACTGCGGCTCGGATCACACAGCCAATTACAAGGGTTGCCCCATGTACTTGGGCTTGCTTCAAGCAAAAATGTCGAACCAGCCCATCACTAAAAACACAAAATCACAAATTCGGCAGCCCCAACAAAAACAGCCGAATTTACCGCAGCGGCAAAAGCAGCCTCAGCGTCAGCAACCTGCTCAACAGCAGCAAGCTCCAACGCAGAAGCCTATGCCAATGCAATCAAAGAAAAACAAAAAGAAAAAACAAAACAAAAAATCAAAACAAAATGGCGGACAGACGGAACCGCAGCCTATCAGCATCCCAACCGCGGTTTCCTTCGCATCTGTCACACCATCAAATACAAATAATATCAATACGGCAAATATTGCAGAAAATTTCAATCCCCCCACCGTTCCCTCATCCAACTCCTTAGATCCACGCTCTAGATGGGCGCGGATCCAAAGATTACAACAACAACAGCAGCAGCTGCGTCAACTCGAGCGACCTCACTCTGTTCAGAGCAGAGAACAGATCGTTTCAATGCAACGCCAGCTGCTTGAAAACTTATCAAAACGGCAAGTTGCCACTGACCAACAACTCGTCCCGCAAGGGCAGTCACTGCCTATGCAGATGGATGTTGAGCAGCAGCCGCAACAAAAACAACAGCCAAACAACACCTATCCTCCAAACGATCCCAATAATCAGATACTATTTCAAATGGCCCAAAAGAAGCAGGAGCAGCTAGATAGGCTAATGGGCTCAATGTCGCTGATGCAGCGACAATTACAGGAACTATTTCGCCACGGCGATAACTCCACAATGCCCGCCACAACCTGTAACAGCTCAAATCAATAAATTGTTCAGATGCCCGGCTTCATTGACTCATCTACTGCTAATCCAAACAAAAAATTTCTGAAAAAACTGACAATTTTTACTTACCTTCCACTTACCTATTATTATTTAGCTCCCTAAAAAATGCTTTTTTTTTTGTACTTACCTTTCACTTACCTCTTTATTATTTTTACCTACCTCATTTACTTACCTTTTTACTTTATCCTCATTTTGCCATTGTTTTCCTGAAATATACTTACCTCATCACAAATTGCATTTCTCAATGCAAACATCAAAAAGCATAATCAACAACGCAACCAACAGAAACTGCAATCAACAAGTTGTCAAAACAAATTGCCAGCCATGTGCCGCCGTGTGCGCCGCTGTGTCTGCTCGCTCGCGACACTCCAGCATTTTTCAATGCTTGAATGACGTGAGCACATGCACACACAGGCGTACACGAGCGCGCATAGTTCTTCGTCCATGCGCTGGCGCACACACGGACACAACAGACAAGATGTCTATGCGATATTGCCCGGCTAGTCGCAGCCAAAATCCTTGCCCACCCCATGGCCAATGGCAAAAGCTGCTGCTATTTGCATTTTTAAATGCAATAAATGGCCAATATGGGGAGGGGGGCAATTTCTTATTCACCGCGGACTACCTCCAGCAGCTCCAACTATCATCTCAATTCAGCTAACAATAAGAATACACACACAATCAAATCATACACACATACACACAAAGCCATATCGAGAAAGCAACAATAACAAACACAATGCGCTTATTGTTGCCTCCTCTCATACACGAATTTGCCAATTCGCTATTATTTCCCAATATTCTTTTTCATTCCCTTTCCCGCAACGCAGATATCTAAGTTATGCCAATTTGCATCTGATAACAGCCAGTGCTAAGCGAGAGAAGGTACTTGGCGAAAACAACATCAACCTTCTTATCAAATGCGATATTATTTGTCTGCTCTTGATGTGTGGATCCAACATAGGGATGGGGAGAATTTTTTAATTTGGGAAAATAAAACATTAAACATTCAACACAGGACAGACATGAAAAATCGCAGTTGTGAATTGTGGAGTGGCCCGAGCGTGCTCTGTCCCGTTGCCATCTATTCATCTTTTGTCTCGGGCAATACAGACACACTTTGCAAAATCGGGAACACACACACACTGTATATTCATGTGCCGAGTCCAATTCTCTATCAATAAGAAACAAGAAAACATTCTCCTTATTTCGTACATCAAACACAGATAAATCATAACGAAAAATCCTTTGAACACCATTAAACAAATTTCTCTCACGTCAATCACTCGGCTATTATCAATAATGCTGGCTAATGGCATTCATATACATGCTGACGCCGCACATTACTCCAATTGTACTCTTACTATACATTTAAATTTCAAACTAACTTTAAAGTCAGAGACAAAAGATAATCAATAAATAAACTTTTTCAATAAGTGTCATCTGCATATATAAGATTATGAATTAATTGGCAAATTCATGCATTTATATTTTGTCAAACACACACAACACTAATCCTTTAAACATGTATATACACACATTAACTTTTAATCAAAACTCACAGAAAATTTATAATGTATAGAATTAAGAGTATATCAATAAACTTCTGGAGTAGGGACAGGTTCGGTATGGGGCTGTGTGAATTGCGGATGGACTAGCTGAGTTCGTGAGGGAGGTATCTCTGATATTTGGTGTCCTGCGTGAGACCAGTGTGTTGTGACAGGGGGTATGGATATGAGAGTAGTTAGATTTAAATTGAGTTGGCGCCATAATGCCGTCACACTACGACTCGCTTACTCCCGTACTCACACACACGCTCACCCTCGTACTATACACTCATCTATCTAACGTATCTCTCACACACTCACTTTCTCACTCATTCCCTCCCCGAAGGAATGGGCGAGCGAGTGCTCGGTGTCCTGGATCCCGATTCCCATTCGTCTCATCCGACCCGGTCTCCTGCTCAACCTAAAACAGAAAAAAGAGTCTCTTTTTGGTGCCTGAAGTGAACGGACGTGCTCGCGGAGAAATAAAAAGTAAAAATCATAGAAATTCGGCAGCGCGCGCCAAAACGAACCGAACATAGTATATAGGGACACGATTGCAAAGTGCAAATTGCAATACATATCCCTCGGTTTTTTCATTCGGTTTTTCACTCGCTCAATACAGTGGCTTTTTTGTACATGTATATAGTGCACGTGGCCTGCAGTGACTTTTGCGCAAAGTGTCGCCACGTGGACAATCTAGAACTTTCGTTTTAGTTGTTCTTCTGCGCATCAGACGCTGGCGCACGGCGTGCAAAGAACACAAAAGTGTGTTATGTATAACAAATACATAACTGCCTAGCGCCTTACATGTACTAAAAAATTAACCACTAAAACTTACACTCTCGTCATAAAATTAACAAAAATTGATATAACCTAAAACAAAATTACATATAAATCAATAAATTGCTATAGCTTTATATATTTTCAATTGCTAACTAGCATATATATTGCTGCAAACTGTCCGTCTACGGACAATCATACCCTCTTAGCTAAAAAGAGAGCAATTTAATCAAAAATATATTACCTATAAATAATATAATACATAACCAAAAATAACAATTAACCCTTCAAATCTCCAAAAAACAAGGTGTTACATCAACTTTTGCCATAAAACTTCAAGCCCAAAGGTGACCGAACAAATAAATCTAAAAATTTCTAGCAATTTCCAGCAAAAGTGTTGTGCCAATATATGACGTGTGTGTGTGTGGGCAATTGTTCTGGTTTTTTGCACACTTATACAATCGCCAAAATAGTTGCTGTCGCGCAACTTGACACACACACGCATACACACACTTATTACATTCCATAAATTACACACATATACATCTGTCAAAACATATACATATATACTCTCTCATACATATATACAACTCCTGTCAAAACACATATAAAAACAAATATATATATCTACAACAATCACATACAAATACACATATATACATTACTTCCCCTTTTTGACGTCCATATAAGTGACGCGCGCATAGAAACTTGACGAAGCTGAGAGCAGGCGCAGCTGTAGCTAGTCGACTTTCTGGTTGGTGAATTGACTAAATTGGTCAACTTGGTGCGAAACCAAGAGCACACACTTACAAACAAATCACAACAAAGCGCCATTTAGTCGTTTCATCCACCCATCGCCATTTTGCACTTTTTCCTATTCAAATAAACTCAACCTCTGCAAAAACCAACAGAGAGCTTAAGCTTTTTCACGTTCCCTTTGTAGATTGCTCTTAATTTTTGCAAAGGTTGACACATACAAAATCAAAACTGGTGTGTCGTCACCAATAAACTAAATAAATTAAAACTAAATACTTACCTTAATCAAAACTATTAAAAAATTGGAGCTTTATTAGGTGTGTCGCCACCAACAACATTAAGCTACAATCACACATACACTTACCTATACTTACCTTATCACACCTTCTCATATACTTACCTATACTTACCTTATCACACCTTCATATATATTTCTATACTCACCTTATCATATCTTCATATTTTAATATTTACGCCCTATAAATATAAATATAATTTCATACCGGTGTGCCATCACCAATCATAAAATATATATAATATATATACTTACCATATAAAATACTTACCATATAATAACTACTTATCTTTAATCATACTTACCATTATCGCCATGTCAAATCCAGACACTTCGTCCACCACATACTCGTCCGCAGAGCTGGCAATATCGCCAGGCCTTCTGAATGACTTATCAGACATGTCACTCTCGCCGATGTCGCCAATGCCGACACCACTGAACCGTCCGCAATCATTTTCAGCAGACTCTTTGGTGGCGGCAGCGACTAGGGCCACGACACCATCGGCACTGTCTCCTCAAGCTTTCATATCGACAGCCAGCGAAATGCCTGCGCAAAAGGGACAGCAACAGAAACGTGCCACGAATATGAAAGGGACAAACATAGTGTCTGAATCGACAACAACAAAAATGGCGTCAGCTGATGCTCAAGCACAATTGGCGCATTTTAAGCGTCTGATTGCTCAGCTTGAATCTGATTGTGCTGAAAATGCCGTAACTGAACATTTCTCAACCAACACCCAAAATGTCGAAAACTCTAGCATTCATAGCGACGGACACTGTTCTGGTGATCTGATCGCTAATATCACAGACAGTAATGATGCTCGCCAATTCAACTCGCCAACATACGCAGCCACTTTGGCTGGCAATGTTGCGCACCAAAACTCCAAAAACTTGTTGTGTTTAAGCTGCAGTAGTGACAGCAGCTCCAGCAATGCACCTGGTATTGGTGGTCCCGGCGGCAAAATCACCACCATAGCCACTACCGGTGCATCTCACTATAAGTTACTGCATCCCACAGGCAAAACAGCCAATCAAAACCGCAAAATAAACGCGCGCAAATCAAATCGCCAAATCTCGGCCAATTCTCGTTCATCACAACAAGATTCAAGGCGCAATCAACATGCAAATCGGTTCAATTTACTGTCAGAATCTGACCTTGAAGCGCCACAACAACATCTACCCCAACAGTTGCCGGTGACAACTAAACAGCCGACAATGACGGCTAAAATTCCTACCAACGCAAAAGTAGCGATGACCAATGTCCATTTTGCCGCTGCCGCCCCGGCCGTCAATACTACTCCTCCAGATTCCCTGTCCTTTAATACTCAACAACAACAGGCTGATGCGGTCAATATTTCTGCCCCTGCGGCGAAACATTACAAACCGCCCCAAATATGCATCTTACATGCAAATCAACCCGATCAAAACGGCATCGATTCTGTAATTGCCAAATTAAACGGACAAAACCCGCCCATAATTGATTATGGATTAAAATTGGGTGGTCCTGGCATATTAAGAATCCTGCCAAAAACTTTAGAGACATACTCTAAAATCATAAACGTCCTCAACATGGACAACTCAATCAATTATAACACGTACCAGAGGCGTGAGGAGCGCTCATTCCGGGTTGTGGTGCGGGGCATCCACGCCTCCACAAGCACCGACGCAATCCGGAACGAGCTGACCTGCATGGGCTATACGATTCGCAACGTATATTGCCCAAAATATAAGAATCGCAGCGGCCCCGGTACATATCAACCGAATGTATTCTTTGTGGAATTGGCTCCCGATTCCGCAAAGAATCGATCTATATTCGGAGTCAGAAATCTTTGCAAATACGTCGTCCGCTTCGAGTGGCCTAAAATAAATGGCAAGAAATTGCCACAGTGCCACCGATGCCAGCGCTTTAACCACACGGCCCGTTATTGCCATCATCGTGCTCGCTGTGTAAAGTGCGGCAACGAGCATCTCACACAAACTTGCGCCAAACCGGCAAATGTGCCAGCTACATGTGCAAACTGCGGCTCGGATCACACAGCCAATTACAAGGGTTGCCCCATGTACTTGGGCTTGCTTCAAGCAAAAATGTCGAACCAGCCCATCACTAAAAACACAAAATCACAAATTCGGCAGCCCCAACAAAAACAGCCGAATTTACCGCAGCGGCAAAAGCAGCCTCAGCGTCAGCAACCTGCTCAACAGCAGCAAGCTCCAACGCAGAAGCCTATGCCAATGCAATCAAAGAAAAACAAAAAGAAAAAACAAAACAAAAAATCAAAACAAAATGGCGGACAGACGGAACCGCAGCCTATCAGCATCCCAACCGCGGTTTCCTTCGCATCTGTCACACCATCAAATACAAATAATATCAATACGGCAAATATTGCAGAAAATTTCAATCCCCCCACCGTTCCCTCATCCAACTCCTTAGATCCACGCTCTAGATGGGCGCGGATCCAAAGATTACAACAACAACAGCAGCAGCTGCGTCAACTCGAGCGACCTCACTCTGTTCAGAGCAGAGAACAGATCGTTTCAATGCAACGCCAGCTGCTTGAAAACTTATCAAAACGGCAAGTTGCCACTGACCAACAACTCGTCCCGCAAGGGCAGTCACTGCCTATGCAGATGGATGTTGAGCAGCAGCCGCAACAAAAACAACAGCCAAACAACACCTATCCTCCAAACGATCCCAATAATCAGATACTATTTCAAATGGCCCAAAAGAAGCAGGAGCAGCTAGATAGGCTAATGGGCTCAATGTCGCTGATGCAGCGACAATTACAGGAACTATTTCGCCACGGCGATAACTCCACAATGCCCGCCACAACCTGTAACAGCTCAAATCAATAAATTGTTCAGATGCCCGGCTTCATTGACTCATCTACTGCTAATCCAAACAAAAAATTTCTGAAAAAACTGACAATTTTTACTTACCTTCCACTTACCTATTATTATTTAGCTCCCTAAAAAATGCTT
Source organism: Drosophila montana (assembly GCF_035044405.1). NCBI lineage: Eukaryota > Metazoa > Arthropoda > Insecta > Diptera > Drosophilidae > Drosophila > Drosophila montana. Next base: position 15,544 of record NW_026997115.1, read on the forward strand.
TTTTTTTTGTACTTACCTTTCACTTACCTCTTTATTATTTTTACCTACCTCATTTACTTACCTTTTTACTTTATCCTCATTTTGCCATTGTTTTCCTGAAATATACTTACCTCATCACAAATTGCATTTCTCAATGCAAACATCAAAAAGCATAATCAACAACGCAACCAACAGAAACTGCAATCAACAAGTTGTCAAAACAAATTGCCAGCCATGTGCCGCCGTGTGCGCCGCTGTGTCTGCTCGCTCGCGACACTCCAGCATTTTTCAATGCTTGAATGACGTGAGCACATGCACACACAGGCGTACACGAGCGCGCATAGTTCTTCGTCCATGCGCTGGCGCACACACGGACACAACAGACAAGATGTCTATGCGATATTGCCCGGCTAGTCGCAGCCAAAATCCTTGCCCACCCCATGGCCAATGGCAAAAGCTGCTGCTATTTGCATTTTTAAATGCAATAAATGGCCAATATGGGGAGGGGGGCAATTTCTTATTCACCGCGGACTACCTCCAGCAGCTCCAACTATCATCTCAATTCAGCTAACAATAAGAATACACACACAATCAAATCATACACACATACACACAAAGCCATATCGAGAAAGCAACAATAACAAACACAATGCGCTTATTGTTGCCTCCTCTCATACACGAATTTGCCAATTCGCTATTATTTCCCAATATTCTTTTTCATTCCCTTTCCCGCAACGCAGATATCTAAGTTATGCCAATTTGCATCTGATAACAGCCAGTGCTAAGCGAGAGAAGGTACTTGGCGAAAACAACATCAACCTTCTTATCAAATGCGATATTATTTGTCTGCTCTTGATGTGTGGATCCAACATAGGGATGGGGAGAATTTTTTAATTTGGGAAAATAAAACATTAAACATTCAACACAGGACAGACATGAAAAATCGCAGTTGTGAATTGTGGAGTGGCCCGAGCGTGCTCTGTCCCGTTGCCATCTATTCATCTTTTGTCTCGGGCAATACAGACACACTTTGCAAAATCGGGAACACACACACACTGTATATTCATGTGCCGAGTCCAATTCTCTATCAATAAGAAACAAGAAAACATTCTCCTTATTTCGTACATCAAACACAGATAAATCATAACGAAAAATCCTTTGAACACCATTAAACAAATTTCTCTCACGTCAATCACTCGGCTATTATCAATAATGCTGGCTAATGGCATTCATATACATGCTGACGCCGCACATTACTCCAATTGTACTCTTACTATACATTTAAATTTCAAACTAACTTTAAAGTCAGAGACAAAAGATAATCAATAAATAAACTTTTTCAATAAGTGTCATCTGCAT
>NW_026997116.1:0-69385 GCF_035044405.1 Drosophila montana
GCCTGTTTCATTGGCAATTGTATCTGTGCTGTCCGTTTCTGATATATTTAAGTCTTTTTTGTGTACTGCTTCAGGCTCTTCTCTGACTGTGGGTTGTGTGTTTCCTGCGCTGCTCTCTGCGGTTTTGCCGATGGTGGCTGGGCTTCTAGTTACAGGTGTTGCTAGTATATTTTTTTCTTCTTGGTGGTAAGTAAGTATCTGCTGTCTTAGCTCCTTAAGCACCTCCTGCGCAGCTGGACTTGGGCCGGGTGGGCGGATTTGCTTATTTTCTGTTACTGATGGCCTCTTCTGGTGGCGAGTATGGCTTGCTTTTTTTAATTTCCATTTTGGATGGTGCAGCTCCGCGTTTGATGTTTTTGCTCATTTTGTTGGAGAGCTGTGGTAAAATAGAATAGGATAGGTATTTGTGTTAGCATTTTATATGTTTTGGCATAATGGTTTGCAGTGTTTTCTCTGAATATTTATTGAATGAGTATATTTGAATATTTGTGGTTACAGTGTTTTGGTGAGAAAGGCGTCAATATTTGGTAGGCGCGTTTTTGTTTTATTGGTATTGGGAGAGAGTGGTGTTGTCCATGCGCACACAAGGGTCTTTGGGGATTCTTTAAGTTTCATATTATTTTGAGTAGCAGTCGCTGTATTGTAGTACTTGCTTATTAATTAATTTCTTCTTTCTTTTTCAGCCTTATGCTCATGGAGTTATGGAATAAATGATTATCAAAACTGAACTCAAACAGCCAAGACGTGGCAGACCTTTTTATTGAAACGCATCAACTTTACAGATGACAATTTAATATGTTTCTCTATTTATTCAATAAATGTGTTTTTCAGAAGGAAAAATAACACTTTAAGCCATCTGTCTTGGAATGTCGACTGCTAAGGTCCAGCAGATGAATCAATTTGGAGATGGTCTGGCATTACATCAAAATTGGATAACCTCACCCGGAAATGAAAGTCCGATTTTTCGTTGCAGCTGGTTTATTTAGTTGAAATGCGTATTACATTTGCATTTTGATTAATTATGACCCAGTAATATTAGTAAGCAGCAGCACCGTCGGGCCTCCTCCATCGAAGCACTCCAGCACTCCACCAAGCCGAGCTGGTTAGTATTGCCAGTGAAATGTTTCAAATTGCACGGGACATGCAAAAGTGCGAGTACAAGTACAATTACAAGTAAAACTAAAAGTAAAAGTACAATTAGGAATATATATATAAGTATACGTTGTATCACTAACCAAATAGCATATAGACTGGATAACCAGTACTAATGACGGGGACAAGCGTTTTCAGATTGGCTGGTCCAAAGTCGCCTTCGTTTTTGTTCGGGTTCGAGATATGCCCGCAAGAAGAGTACGCGTCAAACGCGTGACAATAATAATATTTTCTCTTGAGCCCATGATCTGCCCATTCACACACATTTGTGTCCGTGTGTGTGTGTGTGTGTGTGTAGAGCTCGAAATTCAGAAATCCCAAAATATTGTCGAGTTTGCATCGGACAGGCAGGCAACCAACAGGCACACAAGCGCATAAATGCTTTTATTCATATACAAAATATGCAAGCGAGTCCAAAAACGCTTAGGTACCCTTTCCAACAATAACGAGCCAAAATGAAATAATTTCGCATCGAAGTGGCAAACCCTTTCTTTATTTTATATTACTAGTCCCCTCAAAAAAGAAGAAATGCCACCGACTTTTGAGAAAAATTGAAGTTGTGGGCATTTTTGCTTGTGCGGACACATATACACACAAACATTTAAACGGTACATAGACAAATTGAAAGAGCACTGAGAGTAAGCCAACGCAGTTTCCTGTAGTGGGAGCGAGATAAAAAACAGCGATGCCGTGGTTGTATACATTATGCCTTTAAATATAGTTTTCAAGCTTTACACACAACTGCACAAATTGTGCTGTAAACAATACATCATCGCCGTCGACAATCTCTCGAAATTCCTCACCATTTTCGAGTTCAACTTATTTTCCCAAAAAACGTTGGTGCAGTTTAGCAACTGTAGCAAACTTATTTTTAAAATTCATATTTCTGCAGCTTTTTCACAACGCTTTGTATGGCTGGCATTTTTTAAGTTGTTAGATGTTGCCAATGTGAACAACAGTTTCACATTTCCAATATATGTACTCAGCGTGATTTGACTATAAGCACTAAGCATACAATGCGTAGACATTTCAGCAGCAGATTAATCGAATCACGATAAATCGCAACGAGCGAGCCCCATGGGTGCCTGCGACTATTGAAGTGTGCCCAGATAGAGTAAGACTGCTGAGAGTGACAGCCGAACGCCGGCTTCGAAAGCCGAACGTTCAGTATGAAGCCGCATCTCGCTCAGCGCACAACGTCGCTGCGGCTGATGCTTTTTCTTAATACATATGTGTATGTTAGTTTTAAATCCTTACAGCCCAAATACATATGTGTGTATGCAAGTGCAGAGAGTGCCTTGCTTTCACTCTAGCTTCTCAAAAAACCCCGAGATCTACAAACATACATATGTTTGTGTTGTGTGGATGTGCGCACAAGTAGAAAACAGCGTTTGTCGCGAGCCAGAGATTTTTTCTTCAATTGTACATTTAAATGCTCTATCATGTACATATTTCTTGGTCCAGTCAGCAATAATTTTGATTTAATAAAAACTTAAATGATCCAAATGAAATATTTATAGCCACGAAACAGGAGACGCCCCAGAGCCCCCCGACTACCTACGTGACGATGCAGCCTTCTTTAAAATAGCCGCCTTTGACATTTGTCCACAATAAAGCCTGAGGACTCAACCAGGCTTGGCGAAATATCACCTAAGCCAACTGTGTTGTAATAAAAATGTATGTAATTTTTTATTCAATACAATAAACTTTAAAACAAAAAAAAAATGTATATATTTTATATTCTAATTTTTTTGTTTACTGTGGGGACCGATTCTGCTTAAAATAAAAAAAACTAAGTCGTATTTCTGCAAGGGTAATTCATCGTCGGCTTGTCGAAGAATTCTAAGAAAATACTTAAAATTGATAATGTTTAATTTTTGCCAATTGCTACTTGTGCACACGCACATTCTTTCGAGGGAGCAGTTGCATAATATTATTAAAGGGTTTGGCTTGTTCGTGTACAAATTTGCTATTGGCTTGTTGTATGGGTAAGGGTACCTAAACGTTGGCATGTGTGCATGTAAACTTCTGGGCTGGCCAAGCACGCACACTTACACACTTTTCTTTATAGATGGAAGCATTTATGCGTTTTTGTGCCTGTTGGTTGCCTGCCTGTCCGATGCAAATTTTACAAGATGCGATGTTTTTGGGATTTTTAAATTTTGAGCTCTACACACAATGTATGCGAATGAGCCGATCAAGGTTTTGTCGTGAGACTAAGATATTTTTATCAATGAGTGCGTAAATTTGGGGGTCTTAGTTTATTTTTGTGCATGTCTGCGGTGGGCTTGCGGCCGCAAAAGGCACAAATGTGTGAACAGTAAACGAAAACAGGTGGGCCGCACTTGTCGCTCGTTTGCATTTGGGATGTAAGGATTTAAAAATAACATACACATATGTATTAAGAAAAAGCATCAGCCGCAGCGACGTTGTGCGCTGAGCGAGATGCGGCTTCATACTGAACGTTCGGCTTTCGAGGCCGGCGTTCGGCTGCCACTCTCAGCAGTCTTACTCTATCTGGACACAGTCGTTGACGATTTATCGGGATCCGATTATTCCGCTGTTTGACATGTCTATGCATTGTATAGTTAGTGCTATTACTTTACTTTACTGTTTTTACATATTGTCAACATCAGACCATCCAATTGCTGCTAAAAGTTTAATTCTTGTATAAAAAATAGATTATGGCATATTTGCTTGAAAGTTAAATTTCACAAATTTAAATAAGCAATACCTCTTTCGGGGTATATTAAATATATCTCTATGAATCAGGTGCTCGTCTGACCACCAAATTTTCTAGTGTGCAACCAAATACAACAACTTTTCTATTTAAAATATTAAGAAGTTATAAAATAAAAAATGTTTGGTTATTTGAAGGCTCCAATGTTACAAATAATAGTAGTTTTTGCTTTTCGGATTAATTTTTGGTCTGAGGGTGGAAAACACTGATGGCTTTCTTTTTATGTTTCCATGTCCTACTCAGCTTTCATTACTTTTCAACGTTATGCGTTGTAGAGAATACCACTAATTTAGGCTTGCGAAAAAAAAAAATCGATTACAAATCGCAATCGAAGCGTATTGGTATTGTAAAGCAATTGTTACAAAGTTGTACAAAGTAAAGTTTATTTTAATTGCAATGGTACGCAACTACATTCTCTGATTCAGACCAAACAAAAATACTAAAATAGAATAAAAGAAATTGTTCGTTATTTATTATAGAGCTTTGATTTAACCTCATGGGAATATGTACATATGTACTTATTGTAATAAAGGCTAACATAATATAACGTTAGTGTACATACAAGTCTCAATTTTGTATTAACACAAATATATAGTTGAATGTGCACGTACATAGATTTGTATAAATGGATGTTAACTTATGTTTAAGTAAACAGCTTTGTAACAGTTTTTATTCAAGACGCTCTTATATTCTTCACTCAGAAGTAGAAAATATCGACTGCTCGGAAAGAGATGCAACGCACCCGCTATTGCGAGCGGATCAGCATCCAATAAAATATATGCTGTGTCTTAGCTGTAATAGGCATATTCAAAACAACTCCTTCAGCGACGTATGTGCACATTACTTACTATATCCACATCTACAGAGTTTTGCTAAGTGCTTATATTGCAGTGAAAACGTTTATTACTATTTATATCCTGGAAAATTGTGCTCGGAAATTTTTCACTATTGCTCACCAAGGAAACAAGCAAAGGAGATAAATTCATTATTTAAAAATCGTAAGCATGGCAGACATTGGCGTTGATTTTACTGAAGATACTTCCAACTTGGAGTTTGACACGCTATCAGAAGAATCGGATGCGTCTGAATATTCCGATCATGATGAAGATGACGTCACCATTGAGGATGAAGCAGCTATTTCAAAAAATCAATCGCAGACCCTTACCGAAGCCTACAATATAAATGTTAATGGTAATAGACTTGACCCATCAAGTAACAATGTTGCTATGAGTGTAAAATGTGTACCGAATGAATTAAATTTTGTCAAACTAGAAACTGGATGTGATAAACATGTAGATAACGAATTACCGGTTAAGTTTCCGCTGAAGACACAAACAAAGACGGTAACAGGGCATCCCAATTATGGGTTTGGTAAGCGCTGGTCAAAATCAGAAGACGTTTTGCTAAAGTCTTTAATTGAAAAACACGGTGAACGCTGGGATATTATTGGATCACATTTTAAAGATAGACTCGAACAACAAGTGCAACAGCGTTGGGCAAAAGTACTGAACCCCGAGCTTATCAAGGGCCCATGGACACGCGAAGAAGATGAAAAAGTAATTGAGCTAGTGCGACGTTTTGGACCAAAAAAATGGACGCTGATTGCTCGATATCTGAATGGAAGGATTGGAAAACAATGCCGGGAGCGTTGGCATAACCATCTTAATCCCAATATTAAGAAAACAGCTTGGACTGAGGAAGAAGACACAATAATTTACAACGCTCACTTCAAGCTTGGAAATCAGTGGGCTAAGATTGCAAAATTGCTGCCAGGACGCACGGACAACGCAATCAAGAATCACTGGAATTCAACAATGCGTCGTAAATACGATGCTGAACGTAGATCTGTTAGTACGGTAGCTGGTAGCGATCTAAAGAACTCCCGTACTCGTCTCATCGAATTAATCAAAACCGGTGGTATCAGTAAGTGTCCGCAAGCGCTATATTGCAAATTAGCGCCTTTAAACAAAAGTTTGTCTGATTCAAATAAATCACAAATGACTTCAACATTAGAATCATGTTGTGAAGAATCGTTTGTTAACGTTCTGAAAACAAACGATTTAATTGACAGTTTTTGCACTGAACCCAACACAACTGTTCGGTCTGATGTACAAAGTGGGAGTGGACCTGTCAAGGTCATATCAATGGCGACACTACCCCCCTTGCAATATTCTGAAGTAAAACTTAGGCATACACCTAATATACTAAAACGGTCTCGTAAACACATTCCTGATGTATCGATGAGTATGTATAGTAATTCGGATATATTGAAAACTGACATAAAATCTAAGATGCCAGAAACACCAGTAATAACCCCTATTAAATCCCTACCCTTTTCGCCAAGCCAATTTTTAAAATCACCTTGTCTTACAACATTTGAAGATATGAACTTGCGTGCAAGCACGCCAGTTACCAAAATTTATAACCGCGTGGGAATGGAAATTAAAAAAGAGTTAGATACTTCATCAATTGAAACACCACATAAAAGTAAGTTTGTTATTATTAGCATACCTTACATAACTTTTTTTTACTGTGTAAAATATATTTTTTTGTAGGTATGGTTGGGCCGCGCACTCCAACTCCATTTAAAAATGCCCTTGCGGCTATTGGTAACGGTCGCTCATACGTAGCTTCTAGCCCTTCGAGTCTGGTCGAAGATCTGGCTGAAATCATCAATAAGGAACAGATGAATGAATCTGAGTTTAACTGCAGCAAAAGTGAAAATGACCGCGATATTCCATCTGACACAGAGTATACAAATACTTTCGCTAATAAAGTGATGCATTCGTCCGTTCCAAAGCGAGCCAGAAAATCATTGTTGCCTAGTTGGAACCTAAACTTTTCACAATACGGAAAAAAAATACAACCGTTTGAAACAGAGACACCTAGTAAATTTCTTACGTCAGGACAATCAGTTACACATCTATCCCCAAGCAACATTATTGAGGATACGTTATGCAGTGAACAGGATCTGTTATTTGACGAGGCTAAAAAAGAAAACAGGCCTTACGGTCAAAGGTTCCGTTGCCTTTCCAGCGATCATCTGTTGGACCCAAAGTGGGCTCGTGTTGCTTGCGGCAAAACCAAAGATCAAATTTTTATGGAGAAACAGGCATATGATTGTCTTAAGAATCTCGCCTTAATGCCGCGGTCATTAAATTTTGAGAAGCAAAAATAAGTTTCAATTAGCACTTAAAGTACGAAAAAAAAAAATGATTTCAAATATTCTATATTTAAAAGGAATCCTTAAATTTTAGAGCATGTACAAAACAGTAATCTATTAAAGAATATTCCTTATTTCATATTTTGTGTTTAATTATTAAAGAAAAGATCACCTTGCCCACAAAGGTAAATTAGGAAGATATACTTAAAAGCTTATAATGGTGAAAAACAGGAAAAATTATGAAAATATCTTACGAAATAGAATAGTTTTCCAGGCAAGAACCTATTTTTTGACCGATCGTTCCTGTGGCAGCTTTATTTTTTGCGTATATGAAGGGACCATTGAAAACTTATAAATGTCGAGTTTGGTCAGTATTTTAAAGAAAACCCACTTAAACCGAATTTTCTTATTGTAGCTATATGATATAGTAGTCCGATCTAGCCAGTTTCGACTTATGCCGGCAACAGAAAGTTGTATCTGCAAAATTGGTAGAATATAAACTTATAAACATTAGCTTAGTGTGAATAAAAACAGACAAACGGACATGGCTATGTCAAGTTGGCTGTTAATACTGATCAAGACTATATACACTATATCGGTTCGCAGAGTTCCTCGAAAATTCAAATTAAAAGGCTTTACTCATACTTTGAAAAAGCCTAATATATGGGTAATTCCGAACATACACCCATTTTTTTTAAGGACAGAATAATAGGTGTTCCTAACTAACTTACTAATTAACATTAAATTTTTACCAGTTTAGTATTAAATAAGTTATAACATATTTAATACCATATGCATCTTTTTATTACTCTTGATGAATTTTACGATTCCTCCAGGCATAGAAGATGTTAACATCCGACAAGTATCTGTAGGAATATTATACAATATATTGCGAAAACTTTCCTATAACTGCGTTTTTTTGGGAACACTCTGCAACTTCATGTTAAATTTCACCTTAGAGGTTCTTTTTGGTATTCTGCAGTATAATTGACGTCGGGAGTGGTAAAAAAATAAACGTCAAGTCCAAAATCGATGAAACACGTATTAATTATTTTATTTTAGAGGTTTGACAATACGTTTGTGGCCGATCGAACGAAACTTACATGTACGCACTTACAACCTTTTACTACAATTTCCAACTCAGGAGGGGTGGAATTTCCGAAAAGTATGAAATACGTCTCAAACTAATTTTTTTAAACATCTTTGAGCCTACACTCGGAACTTCGCCCATCAACCATTGACCCGAATATAAATTAACCAATTCGGTTGTTGTTAGTTATAAAAAAACATTTATTTATTTATGAGCAGCACAATGTGCTTACAATAAGTTAATTATGCCGAATTTGCGATCCCACGGTTGGCTGCCCAAGGAGCGCGTTGACCTCGTACGCTCCTAAAGTTGCACACGCGACACCTTGCTTCAGCTTTTCCCAGCACGTTGACTGGCCACTTGCGGGAAACAAATGTTGGAAAGCTGATTTCCCAAATGTTGTTATTTTGGATAACTTATCTCCTCCCTCTCTGATCTCGAACGTCCTGATCGATTGTTAGAAACCAGGTAGATCGTGGATGCTTCTATGCTTTTTTATGTGGTTTTCCGGGGGAGCTTTTGTTTTGTCAACCTTGTCTGGGCGCTGTTCGTTGCTGGTGGGTGTGGCTGTTACATCAATAATAGTGGTTTGCCTGCACAGCTTGAGTTTTATTGCATAGGACACGAAGACCAATAATATTCCGGAAGTTACTCCCAAATTTGAGATTGTGTCTGCTTTGGAATTGGCTCGTAGCACGCCTATCTTCTCAGTGTTCTTGGTATGGAAATATCTCATTAGCTGCAGTGAAAACACCTCTTCTATCGCCGTTATTTGTCTCTCCAGTTGGATTATGGCTGGTAGTGATTTAAAGTTGGAGGCTTCATATGAAGAAAAAATTCACATCCTATGCCTAATGTATAATTGTTAAATTTAATTACAAATGACGCTTTAATTGTTTTTAGTTCGTTATCGAATGAAATGTTACCCTTAAAATCGTTAAGAAGAATAATGCCTGTGTCTATTGATTTTATTGTTTTTATATGGTCATTGGTTGGTAATGGTACAATTATTGTGCCTACTTGTTAATAATTTAGAAATGCAGTTATCGTTTGAAATATCTATAATATTTGATTTTAAACACATACTGATTTTATTAATATTTTTAATAGTAATATTTTAATAATAATGATTGTTAATAGCAAAAACTAAAATTTTACATTTTATTACATTTTCATATTGTTACTAATTACATTTCCTATTTTCTTTAAGGGTCTTAAAAGTAAATATTTACAAATTTCATGTCTGATTTAGGGATTTTTTCGCCATTAAATTTTTCTGGACAATTTTTTCGGATTGGTTAATGACGGTTGAGTGCTTGTTTTCTTTTACTATTGCTTCTTTAATATGATTAGACATTTTAGTCCCTACTCTGTTATTTTGTTTTACGAAAATGTTACCGCCAGGTGCATACTGAATCCCTTCTTTTTTATTTTTGTTGTGAATATCTAAACCCTGCTGTGGATTTTTTATGAGTTGTTCATAATCTTTGTAGTTTTTTCAAAATTCTCTATTCCTTTTTTCTTGTTTTATTATCTCCATTAGAGTTAAGTGGAACCTTTCGACCTGGCCATTTACTGAACTCTTGTGCGGTGGTGTGTTAAAAACTTCAATTCTTAATTCATTTTTTAGCATGAACTCTATTGACTGAATTAAGGGACTTTTCGTTATCGATGATAACCGATTTCGGTAGTCCAATATAAAAAAAAGTTCTCTTTATGGTTTTTTGATGGCCTCAATGCTCCTGTTATCTAGTTGTTTTACTAATGCTAATTTTTTTAATTTATCCATTAAAGTTAGTACCAGTTCTCTGTTTGTTAAAAAAATGTCTATGTGAAGTATTTGTCCTGGATACTTGGGTAAAGGTGTTTCTCCAAGTTTAACAAAGTTTAAGAATTTTGGTTCCGTTGTTTTTATGTAATTTATAACTGACGGGTTTAAATATCGCTTAAGTAATTGTTTTAAATCAATCGATACGTGGTACGTGGGAAATACTATTTTGAATTGGTATGACGAACTTTCGTTAATTTCAAGGAATATTTGATTTTTAAAAGCATTAATAGGAATTTCTACTGGTTGTATTAAGTTTTCTGACGAGCTTTCGCTACTGTGCATAGTAGGGGTTAATGAATTTTAACTGGCCTGAGGGGTCTAGATAAAAGATCTGCAACTACGTTGGTGTTGCCTGGTTTATAAAAAAGTTCGTAATTATATACTTCTAACTGAGCCTTCCATCTTTTCATTTTGGCGTTTGTGTTTTTGTTGCTAAGCGCAAAAGTTAGCGGCTGGTGATCTGTAAAAATTTTGTGTTTGCTTACACCATAGAGAAAACAGCGTAGCTCTCGAAGTCCCCAAATAATTGCTTACATTTCTATTTCATTTGTAGCGTAATTTTCTTCTGATGAACTAAGTGTTCGTGATAGGAAGGTCATTGGCCTGCCTCCTTGTGAAAGGACAGCGCCTAAAGCATAGTTTGATGCGTCAGTGGTTAGTTCAAATGGTTCAGTGAATTTTGGAAAATGTTATATAACGTTTTCGGAAAAGAGGCAATTTTTTACTTTATTGAAGGCTTCTATTTGTTTTGCGTCATAGTTAAGTCTTAGTTCCTTTTGAAATTGTTTTAGAGACTCTACCCGCCTCTCCTCTAAGTAGCGTAGTTAATGGCTTTGTTATTTCTGCGTAACCTTTGATGAATCTGCAATAATATCCGGACATGCCTAAAAAAGAACGAAGGTCATGGATTGTTTTTGGTTTAGGAAAGTTGACTATTGCTTTTACTTTTTTTGGGTTGGATTTTAATCCGTCTTTGCTGATTGCGAATCCTAAAAATTCCAAATTATCTTTCAAAAATTCGCATTTTTCTATTTGGGCTGAAAAGATTTAATACTAACATACATATATTACGAAACAGCATCAGCCGCAGCAACGTTGTGCGCTGAGCGGGATGCGGCTTCATACTGAACGTTCGGCTGTCGAGGCCGGCGTTCGGCTGCCACTCTCAGCAGTCTTACTTTGTCTGGGCACACTAAAATGGTCGCGGACACCCATGGGGCTCAGTCGTTGACGATTTATCGGTATCCGATTATTCCGCTCTTTGACAAGTCTATGCATTGTATGGTTAGTGATAATACGATGTCGTCTATTAGCCTTTCTCCACTGGGCTTAAAAATGTCACATTTTCAAGTTTTACATATTGGTGTTCCACCGGTTTTCGGTAACATGTGAGTGGGAAAAGTACCGCTTATTTTAATAAACAGCTGATCGAGTTGCCTTAATTTACATAAGCGCCGCACAGATTTCCTCCTAAAAGTCAAATAATACGGCCCCGAAGGAGGGGCTCCATTTAATGGACTCTGCGGGATTTGGCCAACTTTAAATGTTACAAACTGTGGGAATATTAAAAATTAAAATTTAAAGTTGCCACTTGCCTTTGTTGATGTATCAGCTGTTTATGGTTATGATACTTTCACATTTTTCACAACATCGATAGAAATCTCGATTAATCATCGCAAAATACAGAACTGTTCGGGGCGAATTTACACATTTTTGAAAAATGTGACATTTTTGAAAAATGTGTGAAATGTGTTTTCTTATGGGGAAACGTACAGGCCGCATTTTACACATTTTGCAAAAATGTGACATTTTCAGAAATGTGTTCAGTGGGCAGAGGCTATATGTCAACAAAACGTCGTTTTCCTATGTGTTCTCTTAATATGTCAACAAGAGATCTCACCGAGATTTGATAGGATACTATTTATTTCTAGCATTGGATACCTGTCAGGGATGGTTCGTTTGACTTTCTGTAGTCAATTACCATGCGGTATTTATTCATCCCTGACGGGTTTTTTTTACCTTGAACAATTTGAAAATGGGTAAAAAGGCTATAAGGGTTTTGTGCAAATGTATGTAACAGGCAAAAGGAAGCGTCTCCGAACCCATAAAGTATATATATTCTTGATCAGCATCAATAGCCGAGTCGATCTAGCCATGTCTGTCTGTCCGTCTGTCCGTATGTATGAACGCGTCGATCTCAGAGCCTATAAGAACTTTGCGTTCGATGCTAACAGGCGAAATTAAGGGGAATTCTTGCATGATTCTGACAGTGATATCATACCTCTGAGATTTCTCCTAATAGGAGGGCTTTGTCAGCTTTTGCCGATTCTAGCCTTAGCTAGGGTCCTTTCGACCCACACCTTAAATGCCTGTGTCTCTGCGCTTATCAGCTCATCAGGTCTGGCTTAACATTTACTTTAATAACTTCTTATTTTATTCGTGATTGCAGATTCAACGTGCTGCATTTATCCCTTTCCGTCCGTGTAACCGCGAAGCACAAAAACGAATACACACTATTTTATTGTAATTTTTCTTTATTACTACTAAAGCAAACGAGCGCTTAGCGCGAGCTGCATTGGTGTTGGAAGAAGAGGGTTCAGGGTATCCCCTAGTCCGGGAGGTACCGACCAGAACCTCTTACTTGTTTTGTAATAACATAGGGTATAATGAGAAAAATATAAAAATGAGAGTTTCTTAAAAACTGGCTAGACGATTTTCTTGATGAAAACAGAAAATGACTGATAATTCGCGGTCTATATGTTAAACTACAGTGCGTTTGGCGCCATAATAGGAGAAACTAATGAATATAGGTAGAAATATGTTGAAATATTGACACCATTTTATTGAATAAAAATGTTGAGTAAATATTGCTAGCTAGTTTTTTTTGCAATATCATAGGATATAATGAGAATAATTGTAAATGAGATTTTCTAAAAAACTGTACCGTTGAATTTAATGAAATAAAATGCAAATTGATTGATAAATCGAGCTCTATATGCACAACTACCCGCATTTAGGGCCATAATCGGAGAAATTAATATATATAGGTTGTGAGGCGGCCACTAAAGTAACCACCCCATAGTTCATAATTATAGTTATAGGGTATAAGAATTATATAGTATATAAGCATTGTAGTAGTTATAGGTATAATTAAGGGCAAGGAGCCCCTCATAGCTTAAATTTGAATTTAACCGCGGGCCGCCGCAGCAACCGTGCGCTGTCGATCGGTTGCTGAACAGCGTCTTCGAGAGCGCAACTTCAATTCGGCGGCGAAGAGCGAAAGTTCCGAGGCGAAGTTGCGAAAGCTCGCGGCGAAGTTGAGCGGCGCATGGCTCGTTGCGAGCGTGCCGGGACTTTTGAAACAGCAATAAGGGTGAGTAGATGTGCATCGCGAGCAAGAAAAAACACAGAGTGTATAGCGGAGCGCTAGGGCTCCAAACAGGGCGACAGAGCCTTAGTTTAGGAAGTACAGTAGGATAGTATTAAATAAATAAGTGAATAAAAGTGCATACATTGTGATTAACAAAGCAGTTTGCTAATTCTTTTGTTCTCCAATAACCTTATTTGTTCTAACATCGTGATAAGCCGATGTTCACCCTAACCTGGAGTGGAAATATGTGGTGGTAGACTATGGCCCGAGAGTGGGCATTACGAGTTAGCTGTCTGGTAGTGTAGTTGGTGCGAGGCCACGGCCCGATGGTATAGTTGGTACGAGGCCACGACCCGATAGTGTAGTTGGTGCGAGGCCACGGCCCGATGGTGTAGTTGGTACACGGCCACGGCCCGATAGTGTAGGTGGTGCAGAAGTAGAGCGAGGTATGGTTTGGGTCGAAACACTCACTTCCCCTCCCCCTTAAACCCTCTTTCCCAGCGAATTTATAAATGTCTTGTAACTCGCTGGACCTGGTAAGAGTGACAGTCGTACCCCGGCCAGTAAGCTACTGGCAAGGTTTTTTACAAGGTTGAAATTTGTTAAAAAATTGCCAGCATTTTAATGAATGAATATGTAAAATATGTGTTAATACATTGTTTTTTTTGCAAGAACATAGGGAGAAAAATAGAAAACTGACAATTGCTCAAAAACTGGCTGGACGATTTTCTTGATTTAAAAATTATAATGTGGACGATTTTCTTGATGAAAACAGCAAAATTATTGATAATTCGAGGTCTATATGTTAAGCTACCAGGCATTTGGGGCCATTATAGGAGAAATGAAAAAATAAAGGTAGAAATATGTTGAAATATTGACACCGTTTTAAAGAATTAAAATGTTAAGTAAATATTGACAGATAGTTTTTTTTTGCAATAACGTAGGGTATAATGACAAAAATATAAAAATAAGAGTTTCTTAAAAACTGGCTGGACGAATTTCTTGATGTAAAAAGTAAAATGATTGATAATTTGCGGTATATCTGTTAAACTACCGTGCATTTGTGGCTATTACAGGGGAAGTTAAAAAAAGGGTAGAAATATGTTGAAGTATTGACACAGTTTCATTGAATAAATATGTTAAGTTAATATTGCCAGCTAGTTATTTTTATACCCTGAACCCATTAAAAATGGGTAAAAGGGGTATAATGTTTTTGTGCAAATGTATGTAACAGGCAGTAGGAAGCATCTCCGTCCCCATAAAATATATATATTCTTGATCAGCATCAATAGCCGAGTCGATCTAGCCATGTCCGTCTGTCTGTCCGTCCGTCCGAATGTATGAACGCAAGGATCTCAGAACCTATAAAATCTAGAGCTAGCTTAGCTGTAGGTCCCCCTAGTACCCGCGCAGATCGAGTTTGTTTCCGATATTCGATAACTTGCCCCGATAACAAGTAATCGATAAAAATAAAGTATCTATAGCTATTAAGCTATAAATCAAGTTAATTATCCTACTTGTATTGCCCATCAATTTAAGCCACAATTTATATGCAATTGACTTTTTGAGAATACACAAATATTTTATATTCTATTCTATAATAAGATGTTCTGTCGAAAATTTCATTAAGATCGGTTAAGAAACACAAAAGTTATGTGCGCACGTGTTAGCAGCAGCTAGCGCAAATTCCAAAAATTCCTATATACATATACACACACACATTCATGCGCCTCTGCTTTGAATTCTTTCAACAGCATTGATATAGCGATTGTACTGTTTTCTGTGCTGCTATTTTAATTGGTTATTTTCTCATTTAAACTCAATTGTTGGTGTGGCTCTTGAGTAGAGGCGGCGGCAAGTGGTGCGGCTAGTTGCGAGTTCGAACCCTGCCAAGGCAACAATTTTTTTTTTATTTTAATTTTTCTTTATTACTACTAAAGCAAACGAGCACGTAGCGCGAGCTTCATTTAGTGTTGGAAGAGGAGGGAGCTCCCGACTAGAAGCTCTTACTTGTTTTTTTTTTGGTACAATGAAAACCGGAGAACAATATGGGGAACGCGACGGTCGAATAATGCCGTCGGCTAATAGTTCTTTAATCTGGCTATCTATTTCCTCTTTAAATGGTATTGGGTAGGTGTACGCTTTGGAATAAACAGGATTATCGCTTTTAGTCTGAGTAACGAAAGTGAGTCTTCTGTCCGGTTCGTCGAAGAGACCTGGACAATTTTTAACTATTGAATCTATTATTTGGCTAGTTTGGTCATCTAAGTGAGAAAGTCTAAGTTCTATGTTAGCTTTAAGTCCCATTGAAAGTTCCTTTGTTTTGTATTTAAATTTTCCTAACAGCGTGATATAGTTTTCATGTGTATTTATTATTGTCTTTAAATTTTTCATAGTGTCGTGACCTATGATATCGTAAGAGGTACCTAATTCCGACAAAAGGAAAAAATTGCATTCTGCCTATCCCGTTACCGAAAATATCTATGTTTGCGTAATGCGTAATATTAGTCTTGCCTTATATTGCTACGAAGCATACTTCATTCGGTATCGGTGCCCGAATGAGTGAAGGTTTTACGCAATTTTCGTATTAACCGGTGTCTATTAAAAATTTTATTTTTTCTCGTACCTCATTTTAACCCCTAAGGAGGGTAATGAGGATGAACCTCGTCTAAAAAATTGACATAATCGGCCATTTCATACTCGTACTCATCTGGGGCCTCTTTTGCTTGATTATCCATCATAGCATACTTTTGCTCGTAATAATCTTGTTCTTTTTCATAACACTGTTCGTCTTTTATGAAGGCTTCTATAATATAAATGCTCTGATGTTTGTTAGGTTGGTGTATGACCCAAGAAAGAGGTCGTTTCATTTGCTGAGGGGCCTAATTACTCTGTCTTGTTTGCGGTGATGTTTGTCTATAACTCTGTTGTGTAGTATTTGGACGCTGAACTGCTATTTGAGGTCTATTTTGGAAGTTAACTTGACTCGTTTGTACGGAACTATCTACCTCCATCGGAGTGTTGTTGCTGTTGTACAAATCTAGCCTGAACCTTTCCAAAATGTTCTAATTGCAAGAACTTTTTTTGATTGGTGAATTGAGTTTCTTCACTATGTGGCTTTTTTATTTGTGATCCTTCTTGATCAGGAGTTGTTTTTATTTACTATGTGAACTTCCTTTTATTATTTGTAATCACTATTTTGGTTAGGTGTGTTTTTTCATTATCTGAAATTTTATTTTTTTATTTGTGGTCATTCTTGAATAGATAGGTTTTTATTCACTATGTGAACTTTTTCATTATTTGTAATCACTATGAGATTTGTTGTGTTTTTCTCCACTATGTGAATTTTATATTTTGTGTACACAGTGTGGCTTGGACTAGAACGTGCTTCCTTTTTGCACTACTCTTGCACTGGTAGTCTACTAAGGGGCCAATCACTTGTAACACGTTAGACTCGCGAAAACTTTGAAAACCTTAGCCTTTATTTGCTTTTACACGAACGGATTTCTTATGGTCCTTTTGTTTTTTTAATAGTTTTGCAATAAGCAATAACCAATTCGGTTGTTGTAAGTTACAAAAAAAAACATTTATTTATTTATGAGCAGCAGTATGTGCTTATAATGAGTCGATGTTACAAACTGAATTTTGTGTCTTTATTAATACCTAATGAAACCTCAGTCCAACGAGGAAACGTCGCTGTCGGCGTCGTCAGCTTGATGTTGTTGCGTCTGTGGAAATGCACCAATTCTGCATTTCGCAGGGCATGTGCAATAATTATGCCGAATTTGCGATCCCACGGTTGGCTGCCCAACGAACGCGTTGACCTCGTAGGCACCTAAAGTTGCATACGCGACACCTTGCTTCAGCTTTTTCTAGCACGTTGACTGGCCACGTGCGGGAAGCTGATTACCCAAAGGTTCTTATTTTGGACAACTTAAGTGTTAACTTTTATCATTCAAGGGGAGGGAATTTAGCGAAAAGTGTGAATCTCGTGTCAGTCGATCGGGTGGTAAACAAAAAACGTTGATTCAGGGTGGTAGTTGCAAAATCGTTGAAACACGATTTCCAAGTTCTTATGAAGAGTTTTGAAAATAAGTTGAAAGCCGATCGGACGCAAATTTAAACTTCGCCCCAAAAATATAAAACTCGTATTATCCAGAGGAGGCTCTGCAAGTGAGATTACACCCTAAACTTTGCCCATTCATCATTTGACTTCCATTTATCACCCATCACACAAGGTAACTACAGTACAAATTTCACCTTTCTATCTCTTAGGGTTGGGCTGTGTGTTGATCACAATCAGTCAGTCAACCCACTGGAAATAGGCAAAAAGGGTATAAGGGTTTTGTGCAAATAAATGTAAAAAGCAGAATGAACCATCGCCCACAATAGCCAAGTCGATCTAACCATGTCCGTCTGTCTGTCCGTTCGTATGTTCGTCTGTCCGTATTTATGAACGCGTCGATCTCAGAGCATATAAGAGCTTTGCGTTCAATGCTAACAGGCGAAATTAAGGGGAATTCTTGCATGATTCTGACAGTGATATCATACCTCTGAGGTTTCTACTAATAGGAGGGCTTTCTCAGCTTTTTCCGATTCTAGCCTTAGCGGGTCCTTTCGACCCAAACCTAAAATGCCTGTGTCTCTGCGCTCATCAGCTCATCAGGTCTGGCTTCCCTGTCACCTAAACGTGCCAAATGTGAAGACTCATAAAAGGAAGAAACGCCAAGCTACATCTGAGGAACAGTATATGTGAATCATCTGTGGTTCCAATCATAATGCGGCTTACCGGCGCTGAATTCCCTAAACGCAAACCTCTGGACTGCCCTTATAGGAGGTTAATTAAATGCTTAAGTGCTTGCGCCCCTGGATCTCTGCTCTCGCTTTCAGCCTCCTTAGACTGGCTTCTTATTTCCATCGACGAGCTGCGGGGACAGCATCTGGCGCATCAGCGCAAGCGGTTGCGATTGATAAGTTTCTATTGAGTTTTGACCAGATGATAATGACGAAGATTGCCTCTGCCTTAGTGTTGTTGTTCCGCCATGGCTATTATGGATTAAACATAGCCATTTGGAACGTCAACGGCCTTATTGGCAAGTCTGTGGATGTGGAGCATCCCCATACTAACCACTTCTACTCCACCTTTCTGCCATCGTGACTAATCCGTATCTTGAGGTAGTTTCTGTGTCAGCGGCCACAATCGCCTTGGCTGCTGTTAACTGCCCACCAAATCGTCCCTGCTGTGCATATGGGGAATACTCTAGGCTCTTTGGTAGGTGCCGACATGATTTGCTGCTCTTGCTAGAGGGGAGACTGACTGTTTCCACATGGCTTGCAAACATTTACTTTAATAACTTCTTATTTTATACGTGATTGCAGATTCAACATGCTGCATTTATCCCTTCCCGTTCAACCGACCGAGGGACGCAGTCGTGTAACCGCGAAGCACAAAAACGAATACACACTAGGATTTTAGGCTAAGACTATTTACTTGCTAAATTATTTAGAATAGAACATTTAATTATAAGAAGTAAAAAACACGTGCAGAATAATCGGTAATCTTGTAATCATCACAAAGGACTCGGAACGCTTCATGCAAGGCATAGTAAGTTGAAAATTTCTTTAAGATTGGCTAAGAAACACAAAACTTATGTGCGCACGTGTTAGCAGCAGCTAGCGCAAATTCCAAGAATTTCTGTATACATGTACACACACACTCATTCATGCGCGTCTGCTTTAAATTCTATCAACAGAATTGCAATTGCGATTGTATTGTTTTCGGTGCTGTTATTTAAATTAGTTTTTTTCTCATCAAAACTCAATTATTGTTGTGGCTCTTGTGTAGTGGCGGCGGCATGTGGCGCGGTTAGTTGCGAGTTCGAAATTTTAGCTGTAGGTCCATCGATATCGAAATCCTGATTTTTGAGCAAATGAGCTAGAGTCACCAAACTTGACATGTAGCTTCTAGAATAGTATATATATATCAAGTATCTTTCATTTTATACCTATCGCTTGTATGCAATTGACTTTTTGAGAATACACAAATATTCTATATACTATTCTACAATAAGGTGTACTGTCGAAAATTTCATTAAGATCGGCTAAGAAACACAAAATTTATGTGCACACGAGTTAGCGGCAGCTAGCGTAAATTCCAAGAATTTCTGTATACATTTATTCACACACATTCATGCGCGTCTGCTTTAAACTCTATCAGCAGCATTGCAATTGCGAATGTATTGTTTTCGGTGCTTCCATTTTAATTGGTTTTTTTCTCATAAAAACTCAGTTATTGGTGTGGGTGTTGAGTAGAGGCGGCGGCAAGTGGTACGGCTAGTTGCGAGTAATATTTATTTTATTTTAATTTTTCTTTATTACTACTAAAGCAATCGGGCGCGAGTTGCATTTGGTGTTGGAAGAAGAGGGTTCAGGGTATCCCCTAGTCGGGAGGTCCCGACTAGAACCTCTTACTAGTTTTGTAATAACATAGGGTATAATGAGAAAAACTGAAAATAAGAACTTCTCAAAAACTGTACCGTTGATGAAATAAAAAGAAATAAATCGAGCTCTATATGCACAACTACCGTGCATTTAGGGCCATAATCGGAGAAATTAATATATATAGGTTCAAATTTGTTGAAATATTGCCAACATTTTAATGTATGGAAAAGTTTAATAAATATTGTCAGCTAGTTTTTTTACAACAACATAGGGTATAATGTAAGAAAAAAGAGAATTTTTTAATAACTGCCTGGACGATTTTCTTGATGCAACAATCAAAATGATTGATAATTCGCGGTCTATATGTTAAACACCGAGCATTTGAGGCCATTGTTGGAACAATTAATAAATATAGGTAAAAAATTGTTGAAATATTTTTTGCTAACCTCGCGGCTACTTTTCGTTTCCCCTAAGTTTTGTCGTCCGTCGTCGCACGCGCACGTCGTGTACTTACTTTCGCTGAATTCCAAGTGATCTTGCTCACGACCCTTTTTCGCCCTTTTTTCATACTGCGGCGAAAATTCTCTCTCTCTACAATTCGCTCTCTTCTACTCCGAACGACGTTAACAGTCAGAGTTACAAGTGATTCGATTTCATTTGCAATCGGCCTCTCTTAATTTAGTGCACGTACTCTTAAATGATAAGTAATTTTTATTCAGTTTTTGTTATACTCCAATATTTGCTCATAGCGTTTGATTATTATGTGTTTCTATTTTATAATGTTGTTGGGTCTATTGTGACTCCGCGTCACACCCCCTCTTTCTTGACGGCGTGTGATCGTCACCGTGCTGCCGTCGGTGATGGTCACTCTAAAGAAATTGTTGCCTTCCTTTATGCAGAATCGGTTCCGGCGTATCCGGGGAAGCCAACCCTCCAAATCGGCGACGACCCGGTCGCGCACATTGCAGCAGGTAGCTTACCGTCCTTCGGGATCTCCGGTCGCCACTCGTCCACGTCGCTTTCGGATGACGCTAAGACATCCTCGAGGCCGGGTTCCCACCCCTCGACCCCCTCCAATGCGTCTTCCGGCGCCTCCCAGAACAAGCGAGCCTGGGGAGATGGGTCTCGCCTCAAATCCGGGATGACCCCTGCGATAGACGGTGGCCTTGGAATTTTACGACCCGGTAGGGCCGTCAGCGTCGATAGCTAATGCTGACGTAGCCACACCTGCTCATTGATCTTTGGTCGCCATTCTTTTCAACGCAAGTTGTAGTGCCTCCCCTGGTCCTGGGAAGCACGCTGCAGGTTGTGACAAACGATGTTGAACACCTCTCTCAAACGACCGGCCTTTTACCCTGGCGTTTGCTGAACAGTGGCGGATCCAGGCGTAACCTCGTCGTATAAGGCAGCGGAATACGAGGTTCGCGACCTTGCACCAAGAAGGCGGGTGAAAATCCGGTTGAGTCAGCCACACAAGTGTTCACTGCCAACGCTACACATTCATGCACGTCTGCTTTGAATTCTATCAACAGCATTGCAATAGCGATTGTATTGTTTTCTGTGCTGCTATTTTAATTGGTTTTCTTCTCAGTGCGTCCCAATTATTGGTGTGGCTCTTGAGTAGAGGCGGCAGCAAGTGGCGCAGTATGTAGCGAGTTCGAATCCTATGGAGGAAACTCTTTTAGTGCATTTAGTGTTGGAGTAAGAGGGTACAGTGTATCCCCTAGTCGGGAGCTCCGGACTAGAACCTCTTACTTGTTTTATTTTTTATTTGTGGTCATTCTTGAATATATAGGTTTTTATTTACTATGTGAACTTTTTTATTATTTGTAATCACTATGAGATTAGTTGTGTTATTCACCACTATGTGAATTTTATATTTTGTGTACACAGTGTGGCTAGGACTAGAACGTGCTTCCTTTTTGCACTACTCTTGCACTGGTAGTCTACTAAGGGGTCAATCACTTGTAACACGTTAGACTCGCGAAAACTTTGAAAACCTTAGCCTTTATTTGCTTTTACACGAACGGACTTCTTATGATCCTTTTGTTTTTTTAATAGTTTTGCGGGTCCCTGTTGTTCGGTTGTTATAAGTTATAAAAAAAAACATTTATTTATTTATGAGCAGCACTATGTGCTTATAATGAGTAAATGTTACAAACTGAATTTTGTGTCTTTATTAATACCTAATGAATCCTCAGTCCAACGAGGAAACGTCGCTGTCGGCGTCGTCAGCTTGGTGTTGTTGCGTCTGTGGAAATGCACCAATTCCGCATTTCGCAGGGTTTCACATTTCCAACGAATGCGTTGACCTCGTAGGCACCTAAAGTTGCATACTCGACACCTTGCTTCAGCTTTTCCCAGCACGTTGACTGGCCACGTGCGGGAAGCTGATTACCCAAAGGTTGTTATATTGGACCACTTAAGTGTTAACTTTTATCATTCAAGGGGCGAGAATTTTGCGAAAAGTGTGAATCTCGTGTCAGTCGATCGGGTGGTAAACAAAAAACTTTGATTCAGGGTGGTAGTTGCAAAATCGTTGAAACACGATTTCCAAGTTCTTATGAAGAGTTTTGAAAATAAGTTGAAAGCCGATCGGACGCAAATTTAAACTTCGCCCCAAAAATATAACACTCGCATTATCCAGAGGAGGCTCTGCAAGTGAGATTACTCCCTAAACTTTGCCCATTCATCATTTGACTTCCATTTATCACCCATCACACAAGGTAACTACAGTACAAATTTCACCTTTCTATCTCTTAGGGTTGGGCTGTGTGTTGATCACAATCAGTCAGTCAACCCACTGGAAATAGGCAAAAAGGGTATAAGGGTTTTGTGCAAATAAATGTAAAAAGCAGAATGAACCATCGCCCACAATATCCAAGTCGATCTAACCATGTCTGTCTGTCCGTTCGTATGTTCGTCTGTCCGTATTTATGAACGCGTCGATCTCAGAGCATATAAGAGCTTTGCGTTCAATGCTAACAGGCGAAATTAAGGGGAATTCTTGCATGATTCTGACAGTGATATCATACCTCTGAGGTTTCTACTAATAGGAGGGCTTTCTCAGCTTTTTCCGATTCTAGCCTTAGCGGGTCCTTTCGACCCAAACCTAAAATGCCTGTGTCTCTGCGCTCATCAGCTCATCAGGTCTGGCTTCCCTGTCACCTAAACGTGCCAAATGTGAAGACTCATAAAAGGAAGAAACGCCAAGCTACATCTGAGGAACAGTATATGTGAATCATCTGTGGTTCCAATCATAATGCGGCTTACCGGCGCTGCATTCCCTAAACGCAAACCTCTGGACTGCCCTTATAGGAGGTTAATTAAATGCTTAAGTGCTTGCGCCCCTGGATCTCTGCTCTCGCTTTCAGCCTCCTTAGACTGGCTTCTTATTTCCATCGACGAGCTGCGGGGACAGCATCTGGCGCATCAGCGCAAGCGGTTGCGATTGATAAGTTTCTATTGAGTTTTGACCAGATGATAATGACGAAGATTGCCTCTGCCTTAGTGTTGTTGTTCCGCCATGGCTATTATGGATTAAACATAGCCATTTGGAACGTCAACGGCCTTATTGGCAAGTCTGTGGATATGGAGCATCCCCATACTCACCACTTCTACTCCACCTTTCTGCCATCGTGACTAATCCGTATCTTGAGGTAGTTTCTGTGTCAGTGGCCACAATCGCCTTGGCTGCTGTTAACTGCCCACCAAATCGTCCCTGCTGTGCATATGGGGAATACTCTAGGCTCTTTGGTAGGTGCCGACATGATTTGCTGCTCTTGCTAGAGGGGAGACTGACTGTTTCCACATGGCTTGCAAACATTTACTTTAATAACTTCTTATTTTATACGTGATTGCAGATTCAACATGCTGCATTTATCCCTTCCCGTTCAACCGACCGAGGGACGCAGTCGTGTAACCGCGAAGCACAAAAACGAATACACACTAGGATTTTAGGCTAAGACTATTTACTTGCTAAATTATTTAGAATAGAACATTTAATTATAAGAAGTAAAAAACACGTGCAGAATAATCGGTAATCTTGTAATCATCACAAAGGACTCGGAACGCTTCATGCAAGGCATAGTAAGTTGAAAATTTCTTTAAGATTGGCTAAGAAACACAAAACTTATGTGCGCACGTGTTAGCAGCAGCTAGCGCAAATTCCAAGAATTTCTGTATACATGTACACACACACTCATTCATGCGCGTCTGCTTTAAATTCTATCAACAGAATTGCAATTGCGATTGTATTGTTTTCGGTGCTGTTATTTAAATTAGTTTTTTTCTCATCAAAACTCAATTATTGTTGTGGCTCTTGTGTAGTGGCGGCGGCATGTGGCGCGGTTAGTTGCGAGTTCGAAATTTTAGCTGTAGGTCCATCGATATCGAAATCCTGATTTTTGAGCAAATGAGCTAGAGTCACCAAACTTGACATGTAGCTTCTAGAATAGTATATATATATCAAGTATCTTTCATTTTATACCTATCGCTTGTATGCAATTGACTTTTTGAGAATACACAAATATTCTATATACTATTCTACAATAAGGTGTACTGTCGAAAATTTCATTAAGATCGGCTAAGAAACACAAAATTTATGTGCACACGAGTTAGCGGCAGCTAGCGTAAATTCCAAGAATTTCTGTATACATTTATTCACACACATTCATGCGCGTCTGCTTTAAACTCTATCAGCAGCATTGCAATTGCGAATGTATTGTTTTCGGTGCTTCCATTTTAATTGGTTTTTTTCTCATAAAAACTCAGTTATTGGTGTGGGTGTTGAGTAGAGGCGGCGGCAAGTGGTACGGCTAGTTGCGAGTAATATTTATTTTATTTTAATTTTTCTTTATTACTACTAAAGCAATCGGGCGCGAGTTGCATTTGGTCAGCGTCGATAGCTAATGCTGACGTAGCCACACCTGCTCATTGATCTTTGGTCGCCATTCTTTTCAACGCAAGTTGTAGTGCCTCCCCTGGTCCTGGGAAGCACGCTGCAGGTTGTGACAAACGATGTTGAACACCTCTCTCAAACGACCGGCCTTTTACCCTGGCGTTTGCTGAACAGTGGCGGATCCAGGCGTAACCTCGTCGTATAAGGCAGCGGAATACGAGGTTCGCGACCTTGCACCAAGAAGGCGGGTGAAAATCCGGTTGAGTCAGCCACACAAGTGTTCACTGCCAACGCTACACATTCATGCACGTCTGCTTTGAATTCTATCAACAGCATTGCAATAGCGATTGTATTGTTTTCTGTGCTGCTATTTTAATTGGTTTTCTTCTCAGTGCGTCCCAATTATTGGTGTGGCTCTTGAGTAGAGGCGGCAGCAAGTGGCGCAGTATGTAGCGAGTTCGAATCCTATGGAGGAAACTCTTTTAGTGCATTTAGTGTTGGAGTAAGAGGGTACAGTGTATCCCCTAGTCGGGAGCTCCGGACTAGAACCTCTTACTTGTTTTATTTTTTATTTGTGGTCATTCTTGAATATATAGGTTTTTATTTACTATGTGAACTTTTTTATTATTTGTAATCACTATGAGATTAGTTGTGTTATTCACCACTATGTGAATTTTATATTTTGTGTACACAGTGTGGCTAGGACTAGAACGTGCTTCCTTTTTGCACTACTCTTGCACTGGTAGTCTACTAAGGGGCCAATCACTTGTAACACGTTAGACTCGCGAAAACTTTGAAAACCTTAGCCTTTATTTGCTTTTACACGAACGGACTTCTTATGATCCTTTTGTTTTTTTAATAGTTTTGCGGGTCCCTGTTGTTCGGTTGTTATAAGTTATAAAAAAAAACATTTATTTATTTATGAGCAGCACTATGTGCTTATAATGAGTAAATGTTACAAACTGAATTTTGTGTCTTTATTAATACCTAATGAATCCTCAGTCCAACGAGGAAACGTCGCTTCCGGCGTCGTCAGCTTGGTGTTGTTGCGTCTGTGGAAATGCACCAATTCCGCATTTCGCAGGGTTTCACATTTCCAACGAACGCGTTGACCTCGTAGGCACCTAAAGTTGCATACTCGACACCTTGCTTCAGCTTTTCCCAGCACGTTGACTGGCCACGTGCGGGAAGCTGATTACCCAAAGGTTGTTATTTTGGACCACTTAAGTGTTAACTTTTATCATTCAAGGGGAGAGAATTTTGCGAAAAGTGTGAATCTCGTGTCAGTCGATCGGGTGGTAAACAAAAAACTTTGATTCAGGGTGGTAGTTGCAAAATCGTTGAAACACGATTTCCAAGTTCTTATGAAGAGTTTTGAAAATAAGTTGAAAGCCGATCGGACGCAAATTTAAACTTCGCCCCAAAAATATAACACTCGCATTATCCAGAGGAGGCTCTGCAAGTGAGATTACTCCCTAAACTTTGCCCATTCATCATTTGACTTCCATTTATCACCCATCACACAAGGTAACTACAGTACAAATTTCACATTTCTATCTCTTAGGGTTGGGCTGTGTGTTGATCACAATCAGTCAGTCAACCCACTGGAAATAGGCAAAAAGGGTATAAGGGTTTTGTGCAAATAAATGTAAAAAGCAGAATGAACCATCGCCCACAATATCCAAGTCGATCTAACCATGTCTGTCTGTCCGTTCGTATGTTCGTCTGTCCGTATTTATGAACGCGTCGATCTCAGAGCATATAAGAGCTTTGCGTTCAATGCTAACAGGCGAAATTAAGGGGAATTCTTGCATGATTCTGACAGTGATATCATACCTCTGAGGTTTCTACTAATAGGAGGGCTTTCTCAGCTTTTTCCGATTCTAGCCTTAGCGGGTCCTTTCGACCCAAACCTAAAATGCCTGTGTCTCTGCGCTCATCAGCTCATCAGGTCTGGCTTCCCTGTCACCTAAACGTGCCAAATGTGAAGACTCATAAAAGGAAGAAACGCCAAGCTACATCTGAGGAACAGTATATGTGAATCATCTGTGGTTCCAATCATAATGCGGCTTACCGGCGCTGCATTCCCTAAACGCAAACCTCTGGACTGCCCTTATAGGAGGTTAATTAAATGCTTAAGTGCTTGCGCCCCTGGATCTCTGCTCTCGCTTTCAGCCTCCTTAGACTGGCTTCTTATTTCCACCGGCGAGCTGCGGGGACAGCATCTGGCGCATCAGCGCAAGCGGTTGCGATTGATAAGTTTCTATTGAGTTTTGACCAGATGATAATGACGAAGATTGCCTCTGCCTTAGTGTTGTTGTTCCGCCATGGCTATTATGGATTAAACATAGCCATTTGGAACGTCAACGGCCTTATTGGCAAGTCTGTGGATATGGAGCATCCCCATACTCACCACTTCTACTCCACCTTTCTGCCATCGTGACTAATCCGTATCTTGAGGTAGTTTCTGTGTCAGTGGCCACAATCGCCTTGGCTGCTGTTAACTGCCCACCAAATCGTCCCTGCTGTGCATATGGGGAATACTCTAGGCTCTTTGGTAGGTGCCGACATGATTTGCTGCTCTTGCTAGAGGGGAGACTGACTGTTTCCACATGGCTTGCAAACATTTACTTTAATAACTTCTTATTTTATACGTGATTGCAGATTCAACATGCTGCATTTATCCCTTCCCGTTCAACCGACCGAGGGACGCAGTCGTGTAACCGCGAAGCACAAAAACGAATACACACTAGGATTTTAGGCTAAGACTATTTACTTGCTAAATTATTTAGAATAGAACATTTAATTATAAGAAGTAAAAAACACGTGCAGAATAATCGGTAATCTTGTAATCATCACAAAGGACTCGGAACGCTTCATGCAAGGCATAGTAAGTTGAAAATTTCTTTAAGATTGGCTAAGAAACACAAAACTTATGTGCGCACGTGTTAGCAGCAGCTAGCGCAAATTCCAAGAATTTCTGTATACATGTACACACACACTCATTCATGCGCGTCTGCTTTAAATTCTATCAACAGAATTGCAATTGCGATTGTATTGTTTTCGGTGCTGTTATTTAAATTAGTTTTTTTCTCATCAAAACTCAATTATTGTTGTGGCTCTTGTGTAGTGGCGGCGGCATGTGGCGCGGTTAGTTGCGAGTTCGAAATTTTAGCTGTAGGTCCATCGATATCGAAATCCTGATTTTTGAGCAAATGAGCTAGAGTCACCAAACTTGACATGTAGCTTCTAGAATAGTATATATATATCAAGTATCTTTCATTTTATACCTATCGCTTGTATGCAATTGACTTTTTGAGAATACACAAATATTCTATATACTATTCTACAATAAGGTGTACTGTCGAAAATTTCATTAAGATCGGCTAAGAAACACAAAATTTATGTGCACACGAGTTAGCGGCAGCTAGCGTAAATTCCAAGAATTTCTGTATACATTTATTCACACACATTCATGCGCGTCTGCTTTAAACTCTATCAGCAGCATTGCAATTGCGAATGTATTGTTTTCGGTGCTTCCATTTTAATTGGTTTTTTTCTCATAAAAACTCAGTTATTGGTGTGGGTGTTGAGTAGAGGCGGCGGCAAGTGGTACGGCTAGTTGCGAGTAATATTTATTTTATTTTAATTTTTCTTTATTACTACTAAAGCAATCGGGCGCGAGTTGCATTTGGTGTTGGAAGAAGAGGGTTCAGGGTATCCCCTAGTCGGGAGGTCCCGACTAGAACCTCTTACTAGTTTTGTAATAACATAGGGTATAATGAGAAAAACTGAAAATAAGAACTTCTCAAAAACTGTACCGTTGATGAAATAAAAAGAAATAAATCGAGCTCTATATGCACAACTACCGTGCATTTAGGGCCATAATCGGAGAAATTAATATATATAGGTTCAAATTTGTTGAAATATTGCCAACATTTTAATGTATGGAAAAGTTTAATAAATATTGTCCGCTAGTTTTTTTACAACAACATAGGGTATAATGTAAGAAAAAAGAGAATTTTTTAATAACTGCCTGGACGATTTTCTTGATGCAACAATCAAAATGATTGATAATTCGCGGTCTATATGTTAAACACCGAGCATTTGAGGCCATTGTTGGAACAATTAATAAATATAGGTAAAAAATTGTTGAAATATTTTTTGCTAACCTCGCGGCTACTTTTCGTTTCCCCTAAGTTTTGTCGTCCGTCGTCGCACGCGCACGTCGTGTACTTACTTTCGCTGAATTCCAAGTGATCTTGCTCACGACCCTTTTTCGCCCTTTTTTCATACTGCGGCGAAAATTCTCTCTCTCTACAATTCGCTCTCTTCTACTCCGAACGACGTTAACAGTCAGAGTTACAAGTGATTCGATTTCATTTGCAATCGGCCTCTCTTAATTTAGTGCACGTACTCTTAAATGATAAGTAATTTTTATTCAGTTTTTGTTATACTCCAATATTTGCTCATAGCGTTTGATTATTATGTGTTTCTATTTTATAATGTTGTTGGGTCTATTGTGACTCCGCGTCACACCCCCTCTTTCTTGACGGCGTGTGATCGTCACCGTGCTGCCGTCGGTGATGGTCACTCTAAAGAAATTGTTGCCTTCCTTTATGCAGAATCGGTTCCGGCGTATCCGGGGAAGCCAACCCTCCAAATCGGCGACGACCCGGTCGCGCACATTGCAGCAGGTAGCTTACCGTCCTTCGGGATCTCCGGTCGCCACTCGTCCACGTCGCTTTCGGATGACGCTAAGACATCCTCGAGGCCGGGTTCCCACCCCTCGACCCCCTCCAATGCGTCTTCCGGCGCCTCCCAGAACAAGCGAGCCTGGGGAGATGGGTCTCGCCTCAAATCCGGGATGACCCCTGCGATAGACGGTGGCCTTGGAATTTTACGACCCGGTAGGGCCGTCAGCGTCGATAGCTAATGCTGACGTAGCCACACCTGCTCATTGATCTTTGGTCGCCATTCTTTTCAACGCAAGTTGTAGTGCCTCCCCTGGTCCTGGGAAGCACGCTGCATGTTGTGACAAACGATGTTGAACACCTCTCTCAAACGACCGGCCTTTTACCCTGGCGTTTGCTGAACAGTGGCGGATCCAGGCGTAACCTCGTCGTATAAGGCAGCGGAATACGAGGTTCGCGACCTTGCACCAAGAAGGCGGGTGAAAATCCGGTTGAGTCAGCCACACAAGTGTTCACTGCCAACGCTACACATTCATGCACGTCTGCTTTGAATTCTATCAACAGCATTGCAATAGCGATTGTATTGTTTTCTGTGCTGCTATTTTAATTGGTTTTCTTCTCAGTGCGTCCCAATTATTGGTGTGGCTCTTGAGTAGAGGCGGCAGCAAGTGGCGCAGTATGTAGCGAGTTCGAATCCTATGGAGGAAACTCTTTTAGTGCATTTAGTGTTGGAGTAAGAGGGTACAGTGTATCCCCTAGTCGGGAGCTCCGGACTAGAACCTCTTACTTGTTTTATTTTTTATTTGTGGTCATTCTTGAATATATAGGTTTTTATTTACTATGTGAACTTTTTTATTATTTGTAATCACTATGAGATTAGTTGTGTTATTCACCACTATGTGAATTTTATATTTTGTGTACACAGTGTGGCTAGGACTAGAACGTGCTTCCTTTTTGCACTACTCTTGCACTGGTAGTCTACTAAGGGGTCAATCACTTGTAACACGTTAGACTCGCGAAAACTTTGAAAACCTTAGCCTTTATTTGCTTTTACACGAACGGACTTCTTATGATCCTTTTGTTTTTTTAATAGTTTTGCGGGTCCCTGTTGTTCGGTTGTTATAAGTTATAAAAAAAAACATTTATTTATTTATGAGCAGCACTATGTGCTTATAATGAGTAAATGTTACAAACTGAATTTTGTGTCTTTATTAATACCTAATGAATCCTCAGTCCAACGAGGAAACGTCGCTGTCGGCGTCGTCAGCTTGGTGTTGTTGCGTCTGTGGAAATGCACCAATTCCGCATTTCGCAGGGTTTCACATTTCCAACGAATGCGTTGACCTCGTAGGCACCTAAAGTTGCATACTCGACACCTTGCTTCAGCTTTTCCCAGCACGTTGACTGGCCACGTGCGGGAAGCTGATTACCCAAAGGTTGTTATATTGGACCACTTAAGTGTTAACTTTTATCATTCAAGGGGAGAGAATTTTGCGAAAAGTGTGAATCTCGTGTCAGTCGATCGGGTGGTAAACAAAAAACTTTGATTCAGGGTGGTAGTTGCAAAATCGTTGAAACACGATTTCCAAGTTCTTATGAAGAGTTTTGAAAATAAGTTGAAAGCCGATCGGACGCAAATTTAAACTTCGCCCCAAAAATATAAAACTCGCATTATCCAGAGGAGGCTCTACAAGTGAGATTACACCCTAAACTTTGCCCATTCATCATTTGACTTCCTTTATCACCCATCACACAAGGTAACTACAGTACAAATTTCACATTTCTATCTCTTAGGGTTGGGCTGTGTGTTGATCACAATCAGTCAGTCAACCCACTGGAAATAGGCAAAAAGGGTATAAGGGTTTTGTGCAAATAAATGTAAAAAGCAGAATGAACCATCGCCCACAATATCCAAGTCGATCTAACCATGTCCGTCTGTCTGTCCGTTCGTATGTTCGTCTGTCCGTATTTATGAACGCGTCGATCTCAGAGCATATAAGAGCTTTGCGTTCAATGCTAACAGGCGAAATTAAGGGGAATTCTTGCATGATTCTGACAGTGATATCATACCTCTGAGGTTTCTACTAATTGGAGGGCTTTCTCAGCTTTTCCGATTCTAGCCTTAGCGGGTCCTTTCGACCCAAACCTAAAATGCCTGTGTCTCTGCGCTCATCAGCTCATCAGGTCTGGCTTCCCTGTCACCTAAACGTGCCAAATGTGAAGACTCATAAAAGGAAGAAACGCCAAGCTACATCTGAGGAACAGTATATGTGAATCATCTGTGGTTCCAATCATAATGCGGCTTACCGGCGCTGCATTCCCTAAACGCAAACCTCTGGACTGCCCTTATAGGAGGTTAATTAAATGCTTAAGTGCTTGCGCCCCTGGATCTCTGCTCTCGCTTTCAGCCTCCTTAGACTGGCTTCTTATTTCCACCGGCGAGCTGCGGGGACAGCATCTGGCGCATCAGCGCAAGCGGTTGCGATTGATAAGTTTCTATTGAGTTTTGACCAGATGATAATGACGAAGATTGCCTCTGCCTTAGTGTTGTTGTTCCGCCATGGCTATTATGGATTAAACATAGCCATTTGGAACGTCAACGGCCTTATTGGCAAGTCTGTGGATGTGGAGCATCCCCATCCTCACCACTTCTACTCCACCTTTCTGCCATCGTGACTAATCCGTATCTTGAGGTAGTTTCTGTGTCAGTGGCCACAATCGCCTTGGCTGCTGTTAACTGCCCACCACATCGTCCCTGCTGTGCATATGGGGAATACTCTAGGCTCTTTGGTAGGTGCCGACATGATTTGCTGCTCTTGCTAGAGGGGAGACTGACTGTTTCCACATGGCTTGCCAACATTTACTTTAATAACTTCTTATTTTATACGTGATTGCAGATTCAACATGCTGCATTTATCCCTTCCCGTTCAACCGACCGAGGGACGCAGTCGTGTAACCGCGAAGCACAAAAACGAATACACACTAGGATTTTAGGCTAAGACTATTTACTTGCTAAATTATTTAGAATAGAACATTTAATTAAAAGAAGTAAAAAACACGTGCAGAATA
Source organism: Drosophila montana (assembly GCF_035044405.1). Taxonomy (NCBI): domain Eukaryota; kingdom Metazoa; phylum Arthropoda; class Insecta; order Diptera; family Drosophilidae; genus Drosophila; species Drosophila montana. The sequence continues at coordinate 32,451 of NW_026997116.1, forward strand.
ATCGGTAATCTTGTAATCATCACAAAGGACTCGGAACGCTTCATGCAAGGCATAGTAAGTTGAAAATTTCTTTAAGATTGGCTAAGAAACACAAAACTTATGTGCGCACGTGTTAGCAGCAGCTAGCGCAAATTCCAAGAATTTCTGTATACATGTACACACACACTCATTCATGCGCGTCTGCTTTAAATTCTATCAACAGAATTGCAATTGCGATTGTATTGTTTTCGGTGCTGCTATTTAAATTAGTTTTTTTCTCATCAAAACTCAATTATTGTTGTGGCTCTTGTGTAGTGGCGGCGGCATGTGGCGCGGTTAGTTGCGAGTTCGAAATTTTAGCTGTAGGTCCATCGATATCGAAATCCTGATTTTTGAGCAAATGAGCTAGAGTCACCAAACTTGACATGTAGCTTCTAGAATAGTATATATATGTCAGATTACCATTATTTTCTCCATTCATTCCGTTAGCGCAGCGAGTTTCGGTCGCACTCGAGTTCTAACAACAACTAACTCGAGACGCACAATTCTTGTCCGCGTCTTCCACCGAACCACACTCGGCGACAGCGACAGAACGCTGTCGCCCCGCTAAAACGGTTCTTCTAAAACTACAAAATGCAACCAACCAATCACAGCTCAATTAGAAGCTGATGCAATATTTCCATAATGATGAAATTACTATTATTGTGAAATACACATACACACTCTCAAACGTACGCACCGACACGGCCCTCCTGACCATTACACGACCTCGTGTAGAGAAAACTACCATTTCAGATTATCTTTCTTAGTTTTATTATAAACAAAAGATTAACAAAACGGTTTTAACTTCTGAATTCATATAACTCATTATGTTATCAATTTCATAAAACAATATCATGTTTCATTAAACAATAATTTTACATTATTATTTTTTTTTTTCTTTTTAAGTAATTTTTTTAAAATGATTATTTATTCTTCTGTATTCAACATTAGAGGTCACTCAATCAAATGCCCCACACGCCATGATCGAAACAGACATTAGTATGTTTTGCACTTGTGCTTGCTTTATGATCTGAGTACCCTGCCATTTTCTTTGGCCCACAGTACTACATATTTTTCTCACCCTTACTGTTGTATTTCGCTTTCTTCAGTGACTTCAGCATTTTCAATATTTTCATTTTCACTTTCTTCAGTGACTTCAACATTTTCAATATTTTCATTTTCACTTTCTTCACCCTCTGCAATGGTGACCTCGACCTCATTATTATAATCATCACACTAATTCAGCTCCATTGGCACTTGCCCCTTTGGTATTTTTTTTAAATCTTCATGTGCATATTTGTACTTTCTTTTACTGGTTAATGACCTTAACATGTACCTGTCACCTTCTAGAACATTTATTATTTCAAAAGGTCCTTGGAATTTTGGACTCAACTTGGTTTGATGTCTTTCATCGTTTTTAAGTAAAACAAACTCTCCGACCTTGTGTCTAAGCACCTTTGCCTTGTTCAAATCGTACCTTGTCGTAAGCTGATGTAGCTAAAACATTTTTTTCTGCTTGTGCTCTTACGTTTGACAACTCAACATAATTTTCTACATTAGTAGGTGGAAGTAATCCTAATGGGCGTGCTACTTTTCCCAATAACATTTCAAGACGACTTGCTTTAGTTACTCGATTAGTTATACAGTTAATGGCTAACTGCACCTCTCCTAACACATACTGTCAAGACTAAGTTCCAGTTTCAACCGCCGTTAACATGTTTTTCAACGTGCTCATGGTTCGTTCCACTTGGCCGTTAGCTCGACTAGCACCGGTGGCAATCAAATGCATGTTTATTTTCTGATCTGAACAGAATTGGCTAAACTTGGCACCCGTAAAACACCGTCCTTGATCAGCTATTATTCTGTTTGGTACTCCAAATAACGATACAGCGGATTGAACAGCATTTATGCAGCTTTCACTATCTAATTTAAGGGTGTGACTAAGGTAAACATATTTGGTAAATGCATCCACTTGAACGATTACATACTCTTTCTGATCACTTTTGCCACTTAATTTACCTGTTATGTCAATATGAATAGTGTGCCAAGGAATATTAACTTTCGGAATTGGGTGCAATTCTGCTTGAATTTTCCCTGCGGTTGATTTGGACATTTTACACGTAATACAGTTGTCCACAAATTTTCTAACATATTTTGACATATGTTTGAACCAGTAAAAGTCGTAAACTTTATCTAACGTCTTTTCATAACCTAAATGCATTATCGACTCGTGAACTTGGTTTATGACAGACCATCTGAAAGCACGTGGCACTACTGCTAAACAACGTGTTCTACCGTTTCTCTGTATTTTTCGGTAAAGAACTTCTGCCCTAAGTTCATAGGTTTTTGCAATATCTTCAGCAATAGAAAAATCTTTTAATTTTCGGACAATTTCGGCTATCTCAGAATCTTGACGCTGTTCCGCAATAAGCCAGTTGCTTGAGATCTCTGCCAAGTTAACTCTCTTTTCTTCAGTTACCTTTGCAACAGAAGTAGATTTTTCTAAAATGGGGTTTCTTGATAAAAAATCGACATGAGCCATTCTTTTGCCCTCTCTATATTGAATGTCGAATGTAAATGACTGCAAATAAGCCCACCAACGCTGTGCTCTGGGAGTCAGATCTTGTTTATTTCTTTTAGTGAATTGCAATCAGTAAAGACAACAAAGTTTCTACCCAATAAATAATGTCTAAAATGTTTAATAGCGTTTACAACAGCTAAAGTTTCCAACTCGTATGAGTGGTATCTTGATTCTGCAGGGGAAGTAGTTTTGCTATAGTATTCTACTACATTAGGTTCGCTGTTAATTTTGTGTAATAAAATTGCACCGTAGCCAATGCAACTTGCATCTGTATGCAATTCAATTTCATAATTTGGGTCAAAGATAACAAGGACTGGTATAGAGTATAGAAATGACGCTCTTCCGTATTTGCTCATGTTCTGTGTTCCAACAAATTTTTTTTTTTCTGAAGTTAAGAAATATAAGGGTTTCATCAACTGTGAAAATCCCTTAATAAACTGTCTGAAATACGATGCTAACCCAATAAATTGTCTTAGTGTTGTAACTGACTGTGGAGGTGGAAGAGCAGTTAATGCTTCAATTTTCCTTGGGTCAATGACATACGTGTTTGCTAGGTCTCATAAAGCCTGTATAACTAATCGTTGAAAGACAGAAGGTGCGTTTCGAAGTCCGAATGGCATAGATAAAAATTCGTACTGTCCATCTGGTGTCACAAACGCTGTATACTCAATAGAATCTTCATGTAAGGGAATCTGATAGTATCCGCTAGCCATATCCAAACATGTAAAATAATAAACTCCTTAAAGTCTATTTATTTGATCTTTTATAAGTGGCAACGGGTATCTGTCAGCCACAGTATTTGAGTTCAACTCTCTATAATCAACACAGAGCCTATCCGAACCATTTTTCTTTTTTACCAATAATATGGGGCTAGCATAAGGTGAGCAGCTGGGTCTAATTATGTTGCACTGCAGTAGTTCGTCAACTTTATTTCGAACTTATTCTCGTTCACATGGACTCAGTCGATATGGTCTCCTTTGAACAGTTTTTTTTGAATCAATTAGCCTAATTTTCATTTCACCAATTTTAACTTTAGTACATGGAATACCTGTTATAAAAGAATCTGAGTAGTTTGTCAACAGTGACTGCAACTTTATTTTATCTGTCCCCTCAAGTTCAGTATCAATGTCGGCTGACTCATAGCCGGTACATAAATTAACTATTTTAGTTCTTACAATCTTAAATTGATTTGATGAAACGACAATATCAAAACCCTGATTTAGTATTTCTCGGCCAATAACAATTTCACTTTGCATTTGATCGTCTGCTATTACATAAAACATAATTTCCATACAGTTATCATCAATTCTTACGTTACTTAATATTTGTACAGAACTACATATTCCACTGTTGCCTATGCCTTTTAGCATAACAATATTCGTAAATCGTTTACCAGAGAATTTTTAACTTAGCTTTTCTTTCATCAGTGAGCACTCCGCACCAGAATCGAAGGTTATTTCGAAAACTTGTCCTCTATGGTCCAGATGTCCCTTCGGTACTGCAACGCTGCACTGTTCCACTCGTTTTTCCCGGTTGAATGTTTTGTTCTTGTCAGCTTCCTTCCTTGTACACTAGGTGGATATGTGACCCAACTCTCCGCACTTGTATCAAGTTACACTTGAATTTTCTCGATGATGAACATCTTGCCTGCCATGTCGTTCCTTGCCATTTGAAAAGGGGTTTCGTTGCGTCCTGAGTCGACAATCAATCATTTTATGGCCCAGTTTGCCGCAAAAATGACATTCTATCGATGATTGTTTTTTCTTTTTGAATGAATGTCAGTTTGTTGCTCCATAGGTCCACCTTTTCTCTTAGCAAAAGTGAACGCTTTCAGTTCGGACTGCAACTCGCTTCTGGTTCGAACATTTGATGTGAAGCTTAAGCGCTGCAAGCGAGCCTCAAAACTTGCCAGCAACGCAAGAGTCACAGACACAGCGATTTCTTCTGTTTCCATTTGGCGCCATTTCGTCGATAGTTCTGTAACCATGCGGCTTGCGTGGACTGCAAGATTCTCGCCGTCAGTCGGTCGACTTGACAACATATTTAGAAACATGGCAGCTGGTGTTTCTATAGTGTTGAAACGCTGTATGAACAGATCTTTAAACTCGGTCCAGGTGATATCTGCGTAACACACGTGAGAAAGCCATTGTGAACTTAGTGCTGAACTTAGGGCCACGACCAGCGCACTGCCGTTCAATGAATTTTCTTGTAGAATAATTTCTACGGTAGTACACCACGATGAAGCGTTGGCGCCTGCGATGTCTGGGTTGAATTTCGGCAGTTGCACCGATTTGCTCTGCCCTGCGTCAGATGCCGTTGTTTGTAAAGCCCGCACAAGTTCAATTAGATTTTTATTCTGCAATTCCATGATGGTACGCCATAGTCCATCTAATGTTGTAGGTGAAGGGCCAGATCCCACTTCTGATGTCAGATTACCATTATTTTCTCCATTCATTTCGTTAGCGCAGCGAGTTTCGGTCGCACTCGAGTTCTAACAACAACTAACTCGAGACGCACAATTCTTGTGCGCGTCTTCCACCGAACCACACTCGGCGACAGCGACAGAACGCTGTCGCCCCGCTAAAACGGTTATTTTAAAATTCAAAATGCAACCAACCAATCACAGTTCAATTAGAAGCTGATGCAATATTTCCATAATGATGAAATTACTATTATTGTGAAATACCCGAAAACACACATACACACCCGAAAACACACAAACGTACGCACCAACATATATATAGTAAGTATCTTTCATTTTATACCTATCGCTACCACCCCGCTACCACCACAAAGCTACAAATCAAGTTAATTATCCCACTTGTATTGCCCATCAATTTAAGCCACAGTTTATATGCAATTGACTTTTTGAGAATACACAAATATTCTATATACTATTCTACAAAAAGATGTACTGTCGAAAATTTCATTAAGATCGGTTAAGAAACACAAAAGTTATGTGCGCACGAGTTACCGGCAGCTAGCGCAAATTCCAAGAATTTCTGTATACATATATTCACACACATTCATGCGCGTCTGCTTTGAACTCTATCAGCAGCATTGCAATTGCGAATGTATTGTTTTCGGTGCTTCCATTTTAATTGGTTTTTTTCTCATAAAAACTCAATTATTGGAGTGGGTCTTGAGTAGAGGCGGCGGCAAGTGGTACGGCTAGTTGCGAGTAATTTTTATTTTATTTTAATTTTTCTTTATTACTACTAAAGCAATCGGGCGCGAGTTGCATTTGGTGTTGGAAGAAGAGGGTTCAGGGTATCCCCTAGTCGGGAGGTCCCGACTAGAACCTCTTACTAGTTTTGTAATAACATAGGGTATAATGAAAAAATATAAAAATGAGAGTTTCTTAAAAACTGGCTAGAGGATTTTCTCGATGAAAACAGCAAAATTATTGATAATTCGCGGTCTATATGTTAAACTACAGTGCGTTTGGCGCCATAATAGGAGAAACTAATAAATATACGTAGAAATGTGTCGAAATATTGACACTATTTTATTGAATAAAATTGTTAAGTCAATATTACCAGCTAGTTTTGTTTGCAATAACATAGGGTATAATGAGAAAAACTGAAAATAAGAACTTCTCAAAAACTGTACCGTTGATTTTAATGAAATAAAAAGCAAACTGATTGATACATCGAGCTCTATATGCACAACTACCGTGCATTTAGGGCCATAATCGGAGAAATTAATATACGTATATAGGTAGAAATATTACCATCATTTTAATGTATGAAAAAGTTAAATAAATATTGACAGCTAGATTTTTTGCGATGCCGTGCTGACATGCACCCAACCAGCGGCAATGCCAATAGATTCACCATGCCAGTGAGTGCTGACAAGAGCAATCCATCCACAATGAGTATCAAGGGGTCGTCTCAAACTAATGATGTAGGTCAATCACAGGCGAAAAAAAATCGACAAGCGCAAAATCTTAGATAGCAGGTCCTCACCTGCCACGCGGCGAAAACAGAACAAGACTGTCACCAGTCCAGTTTGCACACATGCTTCCAATAGATATGCTTTCTTGGCACCACCCAATAACAACGAAGACATGGAGACTGACGAATTTGAGGCCGAACAGGTAAACTCAGCCCAAGAAGGAAACTTGCCTGCCTCAGCAACGCCTCAGGTTGGGGGCGGCAGCTAGCCCAACGCTGTCGCATATGCCAGCACCAGCGCCACCTTGCCCGAAAAAAGGGCCAACAACAAAGCCCCCACTGGAGACAAGAAGCCACCTCAATCGTCCTAAATGACATCGACGACATCAACGACGTGGTTCTCATACTATCCGAAGTAGTGGCCCTGGATAGCCTGACCATCAAATCCAACCTAGGTAGGACTATGCGACTCCTAGCCAATGATGTGTCCACAGGGCCATCGTATAGAAACTGGAAGAACAAAAAATTGAGTTCTACTCATACCAACTGCAGGAGGAGAGGCCCTACCGCATAGTTATCAAAGGCCTCCACAAATCCACACAAAACCGAGAGCTCATCGACGACCAGCGGAGCCAGTGCCATACCGTTCTTCACGTACACAATCCGAGCAGCAAAGTCACCAAGGAGCCCATGAATATTAACTTCATTAACTTGCAGCCGGCGGCCAACAACAAGGAGGCTCTTACAATCAGGAAGCTATGCAAGCAGGTGGTCAATGTGGAGACTGCTCGAAGAAACCAGGATGTGCTGCAATGCCATAGATGTCTGGAGTATGGGCACACGGCCACATACTGCAGAAAATAACACAAATGAGATAAATGCGGGCTCAATCATCGCACTGCTGATTGCACACGGCCCGACTCAGTACCGGCAACATGCGCCCACTGCATTGGTAACCACTCTGCCAACCATAAGGGCTGCGAGTGGTTCACCGAATATACAAAGCGTGCGGTAGCCACAAAGCCCGCCAAAATGAAAAATCTCCCACCGACTCAAGCGAATCGAAGCCGCAGCAATAAAGTTCATGGGCCTACACCTGATGACTTCCCCCGTACAGCAACCACTGAACAAGTAGAAGGGCTTTCATGCGCCGCTGCCACCAGAAGAGGACTAGCTGCATTCAGCAAAGAGAACAACGACCCCAGCGCTAGCCAGCGAGAAGGACCAGCGCAAGCTAGGCTACATAGATTGCTGCGGGAACAGCAACAGGAGAGGCTGACTGCGCAACAACAGCAACAGCAGACATCTGGACACGGGGAAGGACTTTCCTCTGCCATCAAGGACATGGCATTTCAGGTAAAGTACTAGAGCTGGAGGCCCTAGTACAAAAACACACCATCGGAATAATTCTGCTGTCAGAAACTGTGCCTATTTTCCCAGAATCTTTGGCTTCGAAGCATACCCTCTACACTGGACTCAAAATCGCTCAGCTTGTGGCGGCTGCGCTGTTCTAGTCCGGAGTAACTTGGTTCACTTCCCGCAATTGAGTATTACCAATATTCGACTGTGAAAGTCTCCACTGATGCTGGTAACGTGGACTTTGGAGCAGTCTATTGCAAGCCAAATGAGCAGAAGTCGACTGATAACTTCAACGTCAACTTGGTTGGAAGCAGATATCTAGTGGAAGGCGACTGGAATGCACATCACTGGCTGAGCGCAAATAACAGAAAGGCGCGCGGCCTCCCACTAGCTAGCAGTCTAGCGCATCGTCAAGCGAAGGTACTGGCCACAGGTTCTCCCACAAGATACCCGTACGGTAGCAGAGGCACTTCGTCTTGAATAGACTTCGCCATCTACCAGGGGATCCCTGACCAGCTCCTCTCAATCGCTGACGATTGGGATCACCCGAGCGGCCACCTGGCCCTGATAGTTACCCTGGAAAGCAGGGTCAAGGTGGTCAGCGCAATACCAAGGCTGATCAACGCACGCACTGATCTCGGTGTCTTCCAGAGACAAATGAGTGAAAGTATTCACCTCAACACCGAAATCTTTGGATGGGATGTAGATAATGCCATTGAGATGCCATTGAGATGCTCAACGCAAAGATTCGCGCAGCAGCAGCCGAAGCCACTTCTCCACCAGTTGCCAGGCGGCTGGATAGTGCTGGTAACGGACTGCCCGCAGACATAGCCAACCTGCTCAGGATTAAGAGGCGGTGCAGACGCAGGTTCCAGATTGCACAGCATCCGTGGGACAAGGCGCAGTTGCGAGGAGCGGAGCGGCAACTCAAGGAGGACCTTCGCAGACACAAAGACCCATCCTTCTCTAGAAGGTTGGAGAGCATGGACTATACCCATGACTCAGGATACTAGCTCTGGCGAGCAACTAAAAACCTGAAGCGCCAACCCTGGAGAACCGCTCCCCTTCTTCGCCACAATGGTAAATACTGCCTTATAGACGAAGAGCAAGCTGATACCTTCGCCAGCCACCAGGAGGAACGGTTTACACCTTTCGATCTGGCCTCCCCAGAAGAGCTCGAGGAGACTACCAGAGCATTGGAGACTCCGCTTCAGATGTCACCACCTATCGGCCCCATTCGCGTGGAGGAGGTGATCAACGTCGTCAAAGTCCTTCCCAGGGCTTAAGCACCGGGTCATGATGAAATATACCAGAGCACTCTGAAGACCCTACCAATGTCCGCGCTCCTTTTAGTAACGTTGATCTTCATCGCCATATTAAGGATGCAACACTTCCCTGCCTAGTGGAAGTTAGCGAGGATCCACATGATCCATAAGTCGGGCAATCCGGAATATGACCCTGAGTGATATCGGCCGATTAATCTGCTGCCTTCCTTGTTGAAGGTCTGGGAAAGACTGATTGTCGCCCGACTTACAAGGCATATGGATCACATAACCATCTTTTCAGATCACCAATTTGGGTTCAAGGAAGAGCATGGCGCTGTTGAACAGGTTCACAGAGTGATTAACCATATTCTTAAGGCCTACGACGACAAAGACTACTGCTATGGAGTCTTTGTAGACGTTAAGCAGGCCTTCGACCGAGTCTGGATTGATGGATTGCTCCAGAAAATCAAGATAAGTCTTCCCGCCCCCTTCTTTCTACTTCTGCGCTCTTATCTACTGGAGCGAAATTTCGAAGTCAAAGTTAGAGCAGCAATCTCTCCTGTGCGCAAAATGAAGGCGGGTGCCCCTCAAGGCAGCGTACTGGGCCCCTTTCTCTACAATTTGTACACGGCAGACATCCCCATTCCGGATGACATACACGAGTTTGCCACCCCAGGAAAATACCTGATGGCCACATTTGGCGATGACGTGGCAATATTTTACTCCGCCCACTGCGAGTACGAAGCCACTGACGGTGTCCAGATATACATCCCCTTGATTGAGAGCTGGGCACGCAGTTGGAACATCAAGCTCAATGCCTCGAAGTGCTAGGCGGTCAACTACACACTGAGGCGTGGCAAGGCTCAGGGAGTCTGGATAGATGGCAGCCCCCTTCACCATGGCAGAAGTGCCAAGTATCTTGGAATTGTGCTGGATAAGAGGCTTAGCTTTCGGGTGCCCATCGACGGCCTTCTCAAGCAGTGCCGCTATAAGATAGCCAAGGCCAACTGGCTACTAAACCCCAACATCCCATTGCCACTTCGCTGCAAACGGACAGTTTACAACGTCGTGGTGGCGCCGACTTGGAGGTACGGTATCCAGGTTTAGGGCATTGTATCTCGGACAAATCGAAGACTGATACAGACACTCCGAAACTTGGCCTTGCGCCGAATGACCGGTGCTGACTGGTACGTAAGTTTTAGCTGTAGGTCCTCCTAATGCCCGCGCAGATCGAGTTTGTTTCTGATATTCGATAACTTGCCCCGTTTCCAAGTAATCGATACAAATCGATATCGAAATCCTGTTTTTTTGAGCAATTTTGGTAAATAATATGAGCTAGAGTCACCAAACTTGACATGTAGCTTCTAGAATAGTATGTATATATCAAGTATCTTTCATTTTATACCTATCGCTACCTCATCGCTACCACCGCAAAGCTATAAATCAAGTTAATTATCCCACTTGTATTGCCTAACAATTTAAGCCACAGTTTATATGCAATTTACTTTTTGAGAATACACAAATATTCTATATTCTATGCTACAATAAGATGTACAGTCGAAAATTTCATAAAGATCGGTTAAGAAACACAAAAGTTATGTGCGCACGTGTTAGCAGCAGCTAGCGCAAATTCCATGAACTTCTGTATACATGTACACACACACATTCATGCGCGTCTACTTTGAATTCTATCAAGAGCACTTGGCGTTGGAAGAAGAGGGTTCAGGGTATCTCCTAGTCGGGAGCTCCCGACTAGAACCTCTTACTTGTTTTTTAATTGTATTGCTGCCCGTATCAAATAACATAGGGTATAAAGAGAAAAATATAAAAATGACAAATTCTTAAGAACTGGCTGGGCGTTTTTCTTGATGTAAAAGCAAAATGATTGATAATTCGCGGTCTATATGTTAAGCTACCGTGCACTCGGTAGTAAATATATGTAGAAAAATGTTGAAATATTGCCACCATTTTAATGTATGAAATTATTAAATAAATATTTCCATCTTGTTTTTCTTTGCAATAACACAGGGTATAATGAGAAATATAGAAATATTAAAATTTCTTAAAAACAGGCTGGACGATATTCTTGATGTGAAAAGCAAAATAATTGATAATTCGCGATCTATATGTTTAAGTACCGTGCATTTGGCGCCATTACTGGCGAAATTTTAGAATAAAGGTAGAAATATGTTGAAATTATTCCACCATTTTAATGTATAAAAATGTTAAATAAATATTGACAGATAGTTTTTTTTTTGCTTAAGCATAAGATATTAAGAGGAAAATGAGGATCTCTTAAAAACTGACAGGACGATTTTCTTGCTGTAAAATGCCAAATGATTGATAATTTGCGGGCTAGACAGATATCAATCAGGGGTGAGTAAGACCTCGATAAATGGAAGAGTCGATTAGGAAAATAATTTATATTTAAACTCGGACTAACGAATTTCGATTACTTTTCGAACACACTATCGGACAACCTGAAAACATGCATTTGGTGGACAGCTGTTAAGGTCCACCCTAACGGAGCCCTCCCGACCATGAGTTGGCCATAAATGCACCTGCCAACTCCCAAATCCTGTCGTGCTTCCGCCTTACACCCTTATCTCACCAACAATAACTTCTTACTCGAACATTTTTACGTTTAATAAATTAACACGCGAACACGGTTTGACGACACTTACACCTAGGACGAATAAATTAATTTAAGTTTATCATAAATGAAAATGATGGCTAGTAAATTATTGCATGTCGTTGCCGCCTGCGCGTGGCCGCTAGCTACAACTAATAGCGCTCCTATAATTAATAATAAATAATGGGAATAATTATGATAATAATAATTTAATTAAAACAAAATTACGTTCATTTAATATTAATTATCCGACTGCTATTTTTTAATTCTATGATCAATTTCGATTCTTTAAAGCTATGAAAAAACCTGAGGCCACCCAGAGGTGGTGGCCAATCCGCACCTCTGGTGACCTGATCCTCGCCTACGGCACCTCCCGTATTGTGGGACTTCAGTTTTCGTGACACTAATAAATTTAATTGAACACATATATATTTTTATACCCTTGCAGAGGGTATTATAATTTTGTCGTGAAATGTGTAACGCATAGAAGGAGACATCTCCGACCCCATAAAGTATATATATTCTTGATCAGTATCAGCAGCCGAGTTGATATAGCCATGTCCGTCTGTCCGTCTGTCTGTTTCGATGCGAACTAGTCTCTCAGTTTTAAAGCTATCTTTATAAATCTTTGCAGAATTCCCTCTTTCTGTTGCACGCAGTTCATATGTCAAAACCAGCTGGATCGGACCACTATATCATATAGCTGCCATAGGAACGATCGGTCGAAAAGTAGGTTCTTGTATGAAAAACATTTTTGTTTATAAAGTTATCTTGACTAAACTTGGTATTTATTAGTTTTACTACGCTCCCCATATATATGCAAAATCCTATTGAGATCGGACAACTATATCATATAGCTGCCATAGGAACGATCGGTCGAAAATTAAATTTTTGTATGGAAAATTTTTATGTTTTTCAAGATATCTTGACCAAACTCGGTACTTATTAGTTTTACTAAGCTCCTCATATATATGCAAAATTCTATTAAGATCGGGCAACTATATCATAAAGCTGCCATAGGAAAGATCGGTCGAAAATTAAGTTTTTGTGTGGAAAATTTTTATGTTTTTCAAGATATCTTGACCAAACTCGGCATTTATTAGTTTTACTATGCTCCCTCCACTTATGCAAAATCTTATTCACATCGCGCTACTATATCATATAGCTGCCATAGGAACGATCGGTCGAAAATTAAGTTGTTGTATGGAAACCTGTTTTGTTTTTCAAGATATCTTAACCATACTCGGCATTAACTATTTTCCCTGTGCTTCTTAGATACGGGCAAAGCACTATGAGCATTTTGAAAAGGTTGGGTCTGCAAGGGTATTAAATCTTCGGCGTGCCGAAGATAGCACTTCTTTCTCGTTTTTATATTCTTCTGTTCACTTTAATTTAATTTATATTTTTCAAATTAACGAAAAATCGCCTTTTCTATAATTTATGATTTTATTTTGTATGCGGCCGTCTTGCACTTGACTCTGGATCTTTTATTTTCTAAGTTTACTTGCTCCAACAACAAAAGCCGCTCTTCTTTCAAAAATGTCCAGAGTCACGCTAAGGAACTGGTGGCTCCGATAATTAAACACCCCTCGAATCTATCGATACCTTTCCTTCAGCTGGCAATCCAAAACACAGCATACTGTTTTGTGTGGTATTTATTATACCCTGAACCAATTGAAAATGGGTAACCGGCAGATGGAAGCATCTCCGACTCCATAAAGTATATATATTCTTGATCAGCATCAATGGCCGAGTCTAGTCATGTCTGTCTGTCCGTATGTATGAACGCAAGGATCTCAGAACCTATAAAAGCTATGGAAATTTTAGCAGTAGGTGCGCTGAACAAGTTTGTTGCCGATATTCGATAACTTGCCCCGTTTCAATCAATTGACTTTTTGCGAATACACAAATATTCTATATTCTATTCTACAATAAGATGTACTGTCGAACATTTCATTAAGATCGGTTAAGAAACACAAAAGTTATGTGCGAAAATTCCAAGAATTTCTGTATACATGTACACACAAACATTCATGCTCGTCTGCTTTGAATTCTATTAACAGCATTGCAATAGCGATTGTATTGTTTTCTGTGCTGCTATTTTAATTGTTTTTTTTTCTCATTAAAACTTAATTATTGGTGTGGCTCTTGAGTAGAGGCGCCGGCAAGTGGTGCGGCTAGTGCGAGGTCGAACCCTGCCAAGGGAACAACTTTTTTTTTTATTTTAATTTTTCTTTATTACTACTAAAGCAAACGAGCGTGGTGCGCGAGCTGCACTTGGCGTTGGAAGAAGAGGGTTCAGGATATCCCCTAGTCGGGATCTCCCGACTAGAACCTCTTACTTGTTTTTTAATTGTATTGCTGCCCGTAACAAATAACATAGGGTATAAAGAGAAGAATAGAAAGGTGACAAATTCTTAAGAGCTGGCTAGACGATTTTCTTGATGTAAAAAGCAAAATGATTGATAATTCGTGGTCTACATGTTAAACTATCGTGTATTTGGGGTCATTATCGGAGATGTTTAAGATGAACGAACGAAAACCAAAACTCGAATGTGCGCCCAAACGGCCAAAGCGGCTTTTGGATATCCGCACAATGAGTGCAAAGCACTAAAAATTTCACAAAAACGACAAGAAAAAAATAAAACAAAACTAATTGCTGACAAATCAGTGCTGACATGCACCCAATCAGCGGCAATGCCAATAGAGCCACCATGCCAGTGAGTGCTGACAACAGCAATCCATCCACAATGAGTATCAAGGGGTCGTCTCGAACTAATGATGTAGGTCAATCACAGTCGAAAAAAAATCGACAAGCGCAAAGCGCACCTGCCACGCGGCGAAAACAGAACAAGACTGACACCAGTCCAGTTCGCACACATGCTTCCAATAGATATGCTTTCTTTGCACCACCCAATAACAACGAAGACATGGGGACTGACGAATCTGAGGCCGAGCAAGTAAACTCAGCCCAAGAAGGAAAATTGCCTGCCTCAGGTTGGGGGCGGCAGCCAGCCCAACGCTGTCGCATATACCAGCACCAGCGCCACCTTGCCCGAATAATGGGCCAACAACAAAGCCGAAGTAGTGGCCCTGGATAGCCTGACCATCAAATCCAACCTAGGTAGGACTATGCGACTCCTAGCCAATGATGTGCCCACATACAGGGCCATCGTACAGAAACTGGAAGAAACATAAAATTGAGTTCTACGCATACCAGCTGCAGGAGGAGAAGCCCTACCGCATAGTTATCAAAGGCCTCCACCACTCCACCCTCAACTGAGAGCTCATCGACGACCTGCGGATCCAGGGCCATACCGTTCTCCACGTACACAATCCGAGCAGCAAAGTCACCAAGGAGCCCATGAATATTAACTTCATTAACTTGCAGCCGGCGGCCAACAACAAGGAGGCTCTTACAATCAGGAAGCTATGCAAGCAGGTGGTCAATGTGGAGACTGCTCGAAGAAACCAGGATGTGCTGCAATGCCATAGATGTCTGGAGTATGGGCACACGGCCACATACTGCAGAAAATAACACAAATGAGATAAATGCGGGCTCAATCATCGCACTGCTGATTGCACACGGCCCGACTCAGTTCCGGCAACATGCGCCCACTGCGTTGGTACCACTCTGCCAACCATAAGGGCTGCGAGTGGTTCACCGAATATACAAAGCGTGCGGTAGCCACAAAGCCCGCCAAAATGAAAAATCTCTCACCGACTCAAGCGAATCGAAGCCGCAGCAATAAAGTTCATGGGCCTACACCTGATGACTTCCCCCTTACAGCTACCACTGAACAAGTAGAAGGGCTTTCATGCGCCGCTGCCACCAGAAGAGGACTAGCTGCATTCAGCAAAGAGAACAACGACCCCAGCGCTAGCCAGCGAGAAGGACCAGCGCAAGCTAGGCTACATAGATTGCTGCGGGAACAGCAACAGGAGAGGCTGACTGCGCAACAACAGCAACAGCAGACATCTGGACACGGGGAAGGACTTTCCTCTGCCATCAAGGACATGAGCCGAGCTATCGAGAGGATGGCAGAAATGCAACAGCAGGTTTTGGGTATGCAACAGCAAATCCATACCCTTTTAACCGCGTTTCTATCCAAATAAACACACCACTGAAGGTAATAATCTGGAATGCCAATGGCATTTCAGGTAAAGTACTAGAGCTGGAGGCCCTAGTACAAAAACACACCATCGGAATAATTCTGCTGTCAGAAACTGTGCCTATTTTCCCAGAATCTTTGGCTTCGAAGCATACCCTCTACACTGGACTCAAAATCGCTCAGCTAGTGGCGGCTGCGCTGTTCTAGTCCGGAGTAACTTGGTTCACTTCCCGCAATTGAGTATTACCAATATTCGACTGTGAAAGTCTCCACTGATGCTGGTAACGTGGACTTTGGAGCAGTCTATTGCAAGCCAAATGAGCAGAAGTCGACTGATAACTTCAACGTCAACTTGGTTGGAAGCAGATATCTAGTGGAAGGCGACTGGAATGCACATCACTGGCTGAGCGCAAATAACAGAAAGGCGCGCGGCCTCCAACTAGCTAGCAGTCTAGCGCATCGTCAAGCGAAGGTACTGGCCACAGGTTCTCCCACAAGATACCCGTACGGTAGCAGAGGCACTTCGTCTTGAATAGACTTCGCCATCTACCAGGGGATCCCTGACCAGCTCCTCTCAATCGCTGACGATTGGGATCACCCGAGCGGCCACCTGGCCCTGATAGTTACCCTGGAAAGCAGGGTCAAGGTGGTCAGCGCAATACCAAGGCTGATCAACGCACGCACTGATCTCGGTGTCTTCCAGAGACAAATGAGTGAAAGTATTCACCTCAACACCGAAATCTGCATTGGACGGGATGTAGATAATGCCATTGAGATGCTCAACGCAAAGATTCGCGCAGCAGCAGCCGAAGCCACTTCTCCACCAGTTGCCAGGCGGCTGGATAGTGCTGGTAACGGACTGCCCGCAGACATAGCCAACCTGCTCAGGATTAAGAGGCGGTGCAGACGCAGGTTCCAGATTGCACAGCATCCGTGGGACAAGGCGCAGTTGCGAGGAGCGGAGCGGCAACTCAAGGAGGACCTTCGCAGACACAAAGACCCATCCTTCTCTAGAAGGTTGGAGAGCATGGACTATACACATGACTCAGGATACTAGCTCTGGCGAGCAACTAAAAACCTGAAGCGCCAACCCTGGAGAACCGCTCCCCTTCTTCGCCACAATGGTAAATACTGCCTTACAGACGAAGAGCAAGCTGATACCTTCGCCAGCCACCAGGAGGAACGGTTTACACCTTTCGATCTGGCCTCCCCAGAAGAGCTCGAGGAGACTACCAGAGCATTGGAGACTCCGCTTCAGATGTCACCACCTATCGGCCCCATTCGCGTGGAGGAGGTGATCAACGTCGTCAAAGTCCTTCCCAGGGCCATGATGGAATATGCCACAGCACTCTGAAGGCCCTACCAATGTCCGCGCTCCTTTAGTAACGTTGATCTTCATCGCCATATTTAGGACGCAACACTTCCCTGCCTAGTGGAAGTTAGCGAGGATCCACATGATCCATAAGTCGGGCAATCCGGAATATGACCCTGAGTGATATCGGCCGATCAATCTGCTGCCTTCCTTGTCGAAGGTCTGGGAAAGACTGATTGTCGCCCGACTTAGAACGCTTATGGATCACATAACCATCTTTTCAGATCACCAATTTGGGTTCAAGGAAGAGCATGGCGCTGTTGAACAGGTTCACAGAGTGATTAACCATATTCTTAAGGCATACGACGACAAACACTACTGTTATGGAGTCTTTGTAGACGTTAAGCAGGCCTTCGACCGAGTCTGGATTGATGGATTGCTCCAGAAAATCAAGATAAGTCTTCCCGCGCCCTTCTTTCTACTTCTGCGCTCTTATCTACTGGAGCGAAATTTCGAAGTCAAAGTTAGAGCACCAATCTCTCCTGTGCGCAAAATGAAGGCGGGTGCCCCTCAAGGCAGCGTACTGGGCCCCTTTCTCTACAATTTGTACACGGCAGACATCCCCATTCCGGATGACATACACGAGTTTGCCACCCCAGGAAAATACCTGATGGCCACATTTGGCGATGACGTGGCAATATTTTACTCCGCCCACTGCGAGTACGAAGCCACTGACGGTGTCCAGATATACATCCCCTTGATTGAGAGCTGGGCACGCAGTTGGAACATCAAGCTCAATGCATCGAAGTGCTAGGCGGTCAACTACACACTGAGGCGTGGCAAGGCTCAGGGAGTCTGGATAGATGGCAGCCCCCTTCACCATGGCAGAAGTGCCAAGTATCTTGGAATTGTGCTGGATAAGAGGCTTAGCTTTCGGGTGCCCATCGACGGCCTTCTCAAGCAGTGCCGCTATAAGATAGCCAAGGCCAACTGGCTACTAAACCCCAACATCCCATTGCCACTTCGCTGCAAACGGACAGTTTACAACGTCGTGGTGGCACCGACTTGGAGGTACGGTATCCAGGTTTAGGGCATTGTATCTCGGACAAATCGAAGACTGATACAGACACTCCGAAACTTGGCTTTGCGCCGAATGACCGGTGCTGACTGGTACGTAAGTTTTAGCTGTAGGTCCTCCTAATGCCCGCGCAGATCGAGTTTGTTTCCGATATTCGATAACTTGCCCCGTTTCCAAGTAATCGATACAAATCGATATCGAAATCCTGTTTTTTTGAGCAATTTTGGTAAATAATATGAGCTAGAGTCACCAAACTTGACATGTAGCTTCTAGAATAGTATGGATATATCAAGTAGCCACAGTTTATATGCAATTGACTTTTTGAGAATACACAAATATTCTATATTCTATTCTACAATAAGATGTACAGTCGAAAATTTCATAAAGATCGGTTAAGAAACACAAAAGTTATGTGCGCACGTGTTAGCAGCAGCTAGCGCAAATTCCATGAACTTCTGTATACATGTACACACACACATTCATGCGCGTCTACTTTGAATTCTATCAAGAGCACTTGGCGTTGGAAGAAGAGGGTTCAGGGTATCTCCTAGTCGGGAGCTCCCGACTAGAACCTCTTACTTGTTTTTTAATTGTATTGCTGCCCGTAACAAATAACATAGGGTATAAAGAGAAAAATATAAAAATGACAAATTCTTAAGAACTGGCTGGGCGTTTTTCTTGATGTAAAAGCAAAATGATTGATAGTTCGCGGTCTATATGTGCAGATACCGTGCATTTGTGGCCATTATAGGAGAAATTAATATATATAGGTTAACATATGTTGAAATATTGCCACCATTTTAATGTATGAAAATGTTAAATAAATATTGCCAGCTAGTTTTTTTTTTGCAGTAACATAGGGTATAACGAGAAAAATAGAAAATGACTATTGCTCAAAAACAGGGTGGAGGATTTTCTTTATGAAAAAGCAAAATGATTGATAATTCGCGGTCTATATGTAAAACTTCCGTCCATTTGCCGCCATTACAGGAGAAATTTTGTATAAAGGTAGACATATGTTAAAATATTGCCACCATTTTAATGTATGAGAATGTTAAGTAAATATTGCCAGCTAGTTTTTTTTGAAATAACAAGGGGTATAATAAAAAAAAAAAATAATGAGAATTTCTTAAAAACCGGGTGGACGATTTTCTTGATGTAAGAAGCTGTTATGGAACTGCTTGTTTCTCTTTGGGCCGCGCCAGCTGGCTCATCGGTTCTCTGCGCGTAGTCCCATCCATCACAATACGCACAAGCGATATCAACAAAAGCTACAACGTCTGTAGCAAAACAGACCTACACAACACTATCCAAAACGAACCACAAAATCGATAACATCAAACAGTCGGAACTATTAACAAATGAACAACACTAACAGCTGTAACAACAAGAAATGTAAACAACAAAGGTGAGGCGCCCAATATAAATTAACAAAAAAAAACCACTATTAATCCACTTTACTCTTCCAGATCAGGTCCCAGCGTACCCGCCCTACCTGAGACGATCACCCGCATCAGCCCGTGTCGGCTGTCATGCCCCCTCTCCCCATTAATTGAATCTTAGCCGGACATTCTTTTCTCTCAATATGTGCGTAAAGTTGGTTGCATTTCCTTAAAATTATTAACAATTAATATTATTTCTTATTGCCTTTCTCTTAACAGAATACCTCCCCTTAGAAATTCACAATGTCATGCACGCGGACATTCCTTTTCTACTTCACCAAGCATGTATAATACTTGCATATTCTTATAATTATTGACAGCTCATATTATTTATTATTTCATTATCTCTTATCTCATTGCAGAACATCTCCGTCTTCATATAATTTTATGCAAATGAACAAATTAGCCTACAAGTCGAGAAAATCCCCACGAACCCTTGCTGACCGCCGCTGAAACACCACATGGAGAAATGATATAACATAATTGATTGGGCGACGGACGTAAACACGACTCACGCTGAAATATACATATAATCCATCTAAAAAATAAGTATGCTAAGATTATAAAGGTTATCTAAGTCGCTTAATATTACCTAACTCTACCTAAAGAGCTCCCTGGGTGAGATAAGGGATGATACGTTTTATGCATATACATATAAATATATTTTTTTTTAACTCTATTCCCTCTTTCTTCCTTTTCTTTTAGGGCTGGTATATATATATATATATATATATATATATATTTATGCAAGTGTGCGAAATTTCAGTCTGCGCTCTGCTAGTTTTGTTTTTTTATAGTACATTTTGGTACTGCGGTCGGCAGACGCAATGGTGTTTGGGGACGTTCCCTCCCGTTACAAGATTAACTGCTAGTTTTATCAGGAGAAATACGCAAAGCGAGAAATAGGATTCAATTTATTCAAAAAATCTGCAGTTTGATGTCAGCAGCACGCCGTCTCTGGGCCAATTTTGGTCGTCGTCGTCTCGCCCGCTGCAGCTCGCCTTTGGCGTCTCCTCCCTTCCTGCCTTTGGATGGCTTGCGCGCTCCCTCGGCCTGGAAAATGTATCCACTGGCCAGCGCCGTCGAAGTGAGCTTGGACCTTGACTATGTTGGCTTTGGTCCGATAATTATTTTTTTGTTCAAATGCAACATCACCACGCAGATTATTGTAAGCAAACGGACGATTTTCCATATTTGTTCGCTAATTATAATCCCGGCTAATTAGAATGCCCAACGTAGGAAACACCCCTTTCCTTAAGCTGAGCCGCGCCCAACGTGAGGCACACCACGACCTTGTTATATACCCGTATATCTTTGGCATGAAACACGCCTAGGGGCTTCCCTTGCAAATCTTCCAGCAAGAACGAGTTGTTGCCTACTCGACGCACTACTCGGGCCTTTAGGAACTTCCTTGCAAATTTGGCGTTAAAAACTTTCCCAAAACCGCTCAGTACAAAATTGGGTCGGTAGACTTCTTGGCCGGGTTCCGCCTGGAACACTCGGGCTCGAGCGTTGTACTGCCGATGACTTCTTTCGTAAGCCTGATGTAGCTGGCTTTGGACTCGCTGTCTAATCAGGTGTATTTTGTCTACTGGGTGCAAATGAGAAATCTCATGATCACCCAGAGACCCTAACCTACGAGCAAATTTGTAGCATGCCCCGTTTAGGAACATATTATTTCCGATAACGGTAAAGAATGGAGTCACCCCTGTCGCTGTGTGTATGGCATTTCGTATGGACACTTCCATTTCTGGAAGGTAGAGGTCCCACTCGCGGTGATCTTGCTCTAGATACGCCCGGATCGCCGACATCACAGTACGATTCACTCGATCGCTTGCATTGCTCTGTGGCGCGTAGACTGCAGTGCGCATAAGCGAGATGCCGAAAGCCGAGATCATGTTTTGGAAAGCACCCGATATGAACTGTCGTCCGTTGTCAGAGTGAATGACCTCGGGTTCTCCAATCTTATAGAAAACTTCGCTAACCAAAAAGTCCACTACGTTAAGAGCCGCAGTCTCTCGCATCGCTTTTAAGAAAGAGAATTTTGAAAAATGGTCGACTACCACGAAGATCCAAGCATGCCCTTGCTTCAAACGTGGGTACTTTCCCAGAAAGTCAATATACAGTTTTTGGAATGGTCGCTCGGTCACTACCTCTTGTCCTAGACCCACTTGCATGCGGAAATTCGGTGCCTTGGTTTCCTTGGATGTCACGCACTGCCTTACCCAATCCCTTATCTGACTAGCCATGCCGGGCCTGTAAAACTGCCTACGCAATGTCTCCAGTGTTTTCACGACACCCCCATGACCAGCCGTCTCATCTACATGAGCCTGTGCTATTAAGCCGGCTTTCAACGAGCTTCAAAACTTCCACACGGTGCGTTCTAACTCGTCTTCCAAGTGGACGAACCCCATGCACTTTAAAAGCAAACCCCCTCAATCTTCAGGTCTGGCAAGTTGTCCTGATTCGAACTTACCTGTTCGAGCAACGCCTGGTATTCCGCCGACTCGAACTCGGGGGTCTCAAATTCGAGAAGACCTTCCGGAACCTTGGTCACTGCTTCGGCACTGCGCGATAGAGTGTCAGCTACCACGTTTTCATTGCCTTTACGGTGCTCGGTGGTATAGTCATAGCCTTGCAACTGCACTGGCCAACGAGCTAGTCTCCCGCTTAGGTCTTTCATGGGCATCAGCCATTTTTAGCTGGCGTGGTCAGTGATGCAAGTGAAAGGCATCCCTTCTATATACGGTCTGAACTTTTTTATGGCCAGTATCGACGCTAAGCACTCCTTTTCAGTGACGGAATAGTCCCGTTGGTGTTTGTTCAACTTGGCTGGAAAGAAGGCTATGGGTCGCTCCTGCCCATCGGTGTCTTTTTGGAACAACACCGCTCCCACGCCAAACTGAGACGCATCGCACTGTACAAAGAAGGGATTGGAAAAATCCGCGTGCACGAGCACTGGGGCCGTGGTCAGGGCGGTCTTCAACTGTTCAACGGCATGTGTTGCCTCGTCACTCAATACAAACTTTCCGCAATCTTTTTTTAACATTTCAGTCAGTGTTGCGGCCATGGTCGCGAAATCTAGCATAAAGCGCCGGTACCAACCTGCCGTACCCAAAAAAGATCGAACTTATTTGCGCGACAGAGGCACGGGGGTCCGTTTAATAGCTATAACCCATTCGGGGTCCATACGAAGCATTCCACCCCCAATAATGAATCCTAGGTATTTTATTGCCTTAAAGCAAAATTTGGACTTGTGCAGTCCGGAGGAGAGGTTCGCTTCTCTTAAGCATTTGCCCACTTGTCGCATATATCTTAAGTGCGTTTGAAAATCTGGGGAAATAACTAGTAGATCGTCCAAATACACAAAGACGTTGGACCTTAGCTCGGTGAGAATCACCTTGTCCATCAGACAAACTAGACGTTGGGCTGCATTGCATGGACCAAATGGCATGACCCGAAACTGGTATAAGGGCCTACTTGGAACGGTAAATCTTAAAGCCTGGGAAACTTTTCTTTGTACCTGCATTGATATTTTTATTTATTTTTTTGATTTCCGCCCCGACTTCATAGACTTCTCCAGATCCGGTCCCGGTTCCAGACCCAGCGTACCCGCCCTACCTGAGACGATCACCTGATCTCGTCTCCCTCATTTGGGCCACTAGATGGCCCGCATCTGCCCGTGCCGGCTGTCATGCCCCCTCTCCCCATCAATTTAAACTTAGCCGGACATTCTTTTCTCTCAGTATGTGCGTATAAATGGTTGCATTTCCTTAAAATTATTAACAATTAATATTATTTCTTATTGCCTTTCTTTTTGCAGAATATCTCCCCTCAGCAATTCACAATTTTCTACTTCATCAGGCACGTATAATACTTGCATATTCTTATAATTATTGACAGCTCATATTATATATTATTTCATTGCAGAACATCTCCTTCGTTATATAATTTCATGCAAATTAACAAATTAGCCTACAAGTCGAGAAAATCCTCACAAACCCTTGCTGGCCGCCGCTGAAACACCACATGGAGAAATTATTGTAAAGTAGCGTTTTTAGCCGGGGTGGTAAAACTCAATTCGGATCCACTCTACAAGACATTTGTAGTTTGCCGAGACGCGATGCCGAAAAGGGGGGTAGGGAGTTGCAGGGATCGCTGTGATCTCTCCGTCGCGGCTAGGGTTAGGGTTGATCAGCGTGATTGGTGCTGCTGGGATCGTTCCGCTGCTAAGTGAAAAGTTGCTGAAACTAAGTGATTCTTACCCGACAAAGAATACAACAAAAATAAAGAACACAAAGCACTTCAATTGTATTAGCTCCCGTTTATTTAATCAAGAACACTGGCCCTACTGCACCGTCAATTCTTGACTAAATATTCCTAACCTCGCGGTCACTTCGCGATTCGTTTTCTATGTCTTTTCGTCGTTGCGTCCATACGTCCAATACCCACTCTTGCCAAATCAAAAGTGAACCTGCTGATCAACCTCGCCGTCTTACGACCCTTTTCGCCCTTTACGCCGTGCGGCGAAAACTATCTACTTAAGCCTACTCGCTCCTCCGCTCCTCCCGTTTACATTTTAAGGAGTCAGAGTTCGTAATCGGTCTCCCTTAACTTAAATCCTCCTCTCTTATTCTCTTAAATGATTGGTTTTAATCTATTTTAGACTTCGATATGTTCCCTTAGCTTAATAATAAGATTAAAATTCCATTAGTTTACCATGATGATAATAACAATTAATAATATAATAACTCCATTGGTTTGACATCTGAACAGTGCTAAAAGTCAATAATATAATAGTTCCATTTTGCATTCGCGTATGTTAGGTGGTATGTCTACTGCCCTTGTAATTGTGACCCCGCATCACATGATATGTAATAATTGATTGGGCGACGCACGTAAACAAGACTCACGCCGAAATATACATATAATCCATAAAAAAAACAAGTATGCTAAGATTATAAAGGTTGTCTAAGTCGCTTAATATTACCTTACTCTACCTAAAGAGTTTAATTTAAAGTTTCTTCTTATTTTTTTTATCACAGCCTAAGATTTTTTTGTGCGGCCCGACAATTTAAAAAAAAATTAAAGTTTTGCGCTGCTCGATATATTTTATAATATATGTAGATATATTTTTTTTATATTGCGTGGCGTTATTTAATTATATGTGATTTAATTTTATAATTTTTATTAGGCACAGTTAATTAAAAAAAGACAGTTTTATTTTTTTCGGCATAACAATGATATTTTATTTTTTCTTGAAAAGTTATTTTGAAAGGTGCACTTGCGCACACCACGCCTGCCGCTAACCGCTGACCAAATCGAACTCCCTGCTGTACATTTGGGCAGCAACATTATCATCGGTGCCGAATTTCGGAACACGCATACATGTACGAGACGGGCACCGTTGCTGCCCATCTGCACAGCTGCACTCTTGGGTCAACGGCCCAGTTGTAGGCCAAGGGCATTAGCAAGGGCATCCGATCCGCTCTCCTCCTAATCTCTCTATGAGCGAATCGGTTGCCCAATTATGATCGCTCAATGGCGTTACCCCTCCCAGCGCAGCGGATCGCAAGCCGGGCGTTGTCACTTTTCAATTTATTGGACGCCGCTGTGTGCCTGGTTTCACCCCCGCTACTCTGCTCATACGACAAAAAGATATCGGCGTGGACGATAACAAAGAACGCAACCAGCTAGCCAAACTAACGACGCTGCTAATAAAGTCATATGTAACATCACCACGCAGATTATTGTAAACAAACGGACGACGTGTTTACAATTAAATCAAATGATTGATAATTCGCGGTCTATATGCTAAACTACAGTGCATTTGGGGCCATTACAGAAGAAATTAATATATACAGAAAGAAATATGTAGAAATATTTACAC
Organism: Drosophila montana; assembly: GCF_035044405.1. Lineage (NCBI taxonomy): Eukaryota > Metazoa > Arthropoda > Insecta > Diptera > Drosophilidae > Drosophila > Drosophila montana. Next base: position 58,039 of record NW_026997116.1, read on the forward strand.
CATTTTATTGAATAAAAATATTAAGTAAATATTGCCAGCCATTTTTTTTTTAAATAACATAGGGTATAATGAGAAGAAAGAAAAATGAGAATTTCTCAAAAACTGGCTGGACGATTTTCTTGATGTAAACAGCAAAATGATTGATAATTCGTGGTCTATATGTTAAACTACCGAGTATTTGAGGCCATGATAGGACAAATTAATATACATACATATATAGGTTGAAATATTGCCTGCATTTCACAGTATGAAATTTAATATTGCCAGCTTGTTCTTTGCATTAACATAGGATCACTTACTATACAATGCAAAAATATGTCAAACTGCCACTCTCAGCAGTCTTATAGCCTCTGCCCACTGAACACATTTCTGAAAATGTCACATTTTTGCAAGATGTGTAAAATGCGGCCTGTACGTTTCCCCATAAGAAAACACATTTCACACATTTTTAAAAATGTCACATTTTTTAAAAATGTGTAAATTCGCCCCGAACTTTTCGTGTATTTTGCGATGATTAGTCGAGATTTCTATCGATGTTGTGAAAAATGTAAACATAAACCAGCTGATATTGCAACGAAGGCAAGCGGTAACTTTAAATTATAATTTTAAATTTGAATAATCCCACCGTTTTTAACATTTAAAGTTGGCCAAATCTCGCAAAGAGTCAATTAAACAGAGCCCCTACTTCGGGGCCGTATTATTTGACTTTTGGAAGGAAATCTGTGCGTCGCTTATGTAAATTAAAGCAACTCGATCAGCTGTTTATTTAAAGAAACAGTACTTTTGCCACTCACATGTTACCGAAAGCCGGTGGAACACCAATATGTAAAACTTGAAAATGTGACATTTTTAAGCCCAGTGGAGAAAGGCTATTACTCTATCTGGGCACACTAAAATAGTCGCGGGCACCCATGTGGCTCACTCGATGCGAGATCTACAAACATACATATGTTTGTGTTGTGTGGATGTGCGCACAAGTAGATCGCGGCGTTTGTCGCGAGCCAGAGATTTTTTCTTCAATTGTGTGCCCTTTGTGCCTGTGGTGGCAAAAGGCACACACATTCAAATGCTCTATCATGTATTTCTTCGTCCAGTCAGGCATAATGAGAAGAATCTGATATATTTATATTCATTAAAAACTTAAATGACCTAAATGATATATTTATATATTATATTTTAATTTTTTTGTTAACTGTGGGGACCAATTTTGCTTAAAATTAAAAAAAAACTAAGTCGTATTCCTGCAAGGGTAATTCTTCGTCGGCTTGTCGAATAATTTAAGAAAAGACCAAACATTGAAAATGTTCAATTTTTTCGACTTGCTACTTGTGCACACGCACACTCTTTCGAGTATGCAGTTGGGTGACATTATTAAAGAGTTTGGCCTGTTCATGTGCAAAACTCCTATTTTCCATGCATGTTGTAAGGGTAAGGGTACCTGAACGTTGGCATGTGTGCATAATAACTTTTTGGGCCTGCCAAGCACACATACTTACACACTTTTCTATATGGATGGAAGCATTTATGCGTTTGTGTGCGTGTTGGTTGCCTGCCTGCCTGCCCGATGCAAATTTGACCAAATTTACATTTTTTGGCATTTCTGAATTTCGAGCTCTACACACAGACACACACACACACAAAAATGTGTGCGAATGAGCCGATCAAGGGTTTGTCGTGAGACAGAGATATTTTTATCAATGGGTGCGTAAATTTGGGCGACGGTGGGCTTGCGGCCGCGTAAGGCACACATGTGTGAACAGGCAACGAAAACAGGTGAACCGCACTTGCCGCTCGCTTGCACTTTGATATGGATGCAGACGCACATTCTTATCGTTAATTGCCTGCCATAAAATCCTTTAACCCAAAATGTTTACAATGTCAAAAAATAAATAAAAAGATCACTTGCATTTTTTCCATATCAAAGTGCAAGCGAGCGGCAAGTGCGGTTCACCTGTTTTCGTTGCCTGTTCACACATGTGTGCCTTACGCGGCCGCAAGCCCACCGTCGCCCAAATTTACGCACCCATTGATAAAAATATCTCTGTCTCACGACAAACCCTTGATCGGCTCATTCGCACACATTTTTGTGTGTGTGTGTGTCTGTGTGTAGAGCTCGAAATTCAGAAATGCCAAAAAATGTAAATTTGGTCAAATTTGCATCGGGCAGGCAGGCAGGCAACCAACACGCACACAAACGCATAAATGCTTCCATCCATATAGAAAAGTGTGTAAGTATGTGTGCTTGGCAGGCCCAAAAAGTTATTATGCACACATGCCAACGTTCAGGTACCCTTACCCTTACAACATGCATGGAAAATAGGAGTTTTGCACATGAACAGGCCAAACTCTTTAATAATGTCACCCAACTGCATACTCGAAAGAGTGTGCGTGTGCACAAGTAGCAAGTCGAAAAAATTGAACATTTTCAATGTTTGGTCTTTTCTTAAATTATTCGACAAGCCGACGAAGAATTACCCTTGCAGGAATACGACTTAGTTTTTTTTTAATTTTAAGCAAAATTGGTCCCCACAGTTAACAAAAAAATTAAAATATAATATATAAATATATCATTTAGGTCATTTAAGTTTTTAATGAATATAAATATATCAGATTCTTCTCATTATGCCTGACTGGACGAAGAAATACATGATAGAGCATTTGAATGTGTGTGCCTTTTGCCACCACAGGCACAAAGGGCACACAATTGAAGAAAAAATCTCTGGCTCGCGACAAACGCCGCGATCTACTTGTGCGCACATCCACACAACACAAACATATGTATGTTTGTAGATCTCGGGGTTTTTGAGAAGCTATGCAGGGAGAAGGAGATGCACACAAGTGCGCAAAGCAATAAGTGTGAGCGAGGGGCACTCTGCACACGCATATACACATATGTATGTATTTGGGCTGAAAAGATACATATATTACAAAACAGCATCAGCCGCAGCAACGTTGTGCGCTGAGCGGGATGCGGCTTCATACTGAACGTTCGGCTGTCGAGGCCGGCGTTCGGCTGCCACTCTCAGCAGTCTTACTTTGTCTGGGCACACTAAAATGGTCGCGGACACCCATGGGGCTCAGTCGTTGACGATTTATCGGTATCCGATTATTTTGACATTTGACAAGTCTATGCATTGTATGGTTAGTGATAAAAACAAAAACAGCGACGTAATCGATAGTCCCATCGATGTTTTGCAGCTCTAATCTATATGTTGAAACGTGTTCGTTGTGTTGTAATGTTTCGGTCTTATATTTAAATACTTTGTTGGCCAAACTGTTTGCATATTTGTGGTATATTATTATTAATAATGCTGAAATAAGTAAATTGTACCCAGTTACATGAAATGGAATAAATACAATGATTTGTGCGCTTGCGCGAGCGCATCCAATAATGTACATACATATGTGCAAGTCAAGTAATCGCATGTGCAGTCGAAGATGTATACACTGCACAACCTAATGAATGTGAGCTAAAAATAAATGAGTACCCACAAATTTACTACATCTTCTTCCAATCCTAATGTATGCTGATACCATAATTGTACAAGCAATGCTCGACAGTTGTGATTTGAAAAGTTTTCGTTAGTTCGTATTGCCGTCTCATGGGATTCGCATTTTTAGGACAAGTGCAAGTAAAATTATTAGGCAAGTTAACTTCGCAGCGCAATGGGACAACAAATACTTATGGTAAAGAGAAGAATAATTTAAGAAACCAATCAAGTGCACCAAACAAGAGTGAAATTGGTTTTAGTGTTAATATTTTCATAAAAATATATAATAAAGAATATTAAAATTGTTTGCAATATCCGAGTCACCATAGCATATAATCGCCATCTTTATTTTGGTGTATTGTGACGTTATCTACACTTTTAAAGCACAATTATTGATAGCTAGTACTACATCACCAAGTGTTCACAATACCAGCAGCCACCACCAGTATGAGCTGACATATACGCAAGGGAACAAATTAATTATTGCTTCGTCGGATTCGTTTGTTATTGATACTGTCGACATGAGCACTTCTGTTAATAAATCTATGCTAACTCCTCACTCATACCTCCCCCCCATAACAACATTCAGTAAGACTCCGCCAATTAAAACGGCCCTCCATCAACAGCAGCGGCATTATATGCTACAAAAACATGCATCTAGTTATCAGTGTAATAACGGTAATGATTTGGCAGAACAAGAACAAGCTTTTTTTTCGTCCACCCTAGAGGATCCAATATCGTCTTGCTGTATTGCAACAAAGGGAAATTTAACTCCATTAATTACACAGACGCTGACACGCACTATACCATCCGATAAAGTAAGTGCAATTACCTAAAAAATTTTATTAAGGTATCGAACATTATTTATGAATACAGCCTTAAGTAATTTTCGTCACTTTTAATCCGTAAACAATTTTTTTTGTTTATCAAGTTATCTTGACCAAACCCGGCATTTATTAGTTTAACTATGCTGCTCACATGTGAGTCAAATCTTATCATTATTTTATTCTAAACCACTATAGGGAGAATCGGCCGAAAAATTGGTTTTTGAATGGCAACATATTTTGTTTTAAATGATTTTATCATTAATGTGGTATATCGGCAAAACCGTAGAACTAATATCTAGAAGGGTTTTAAATCTTTGGCGTGCCGAAAATATCCTTTTTCGTTTCATAAAATATACAAAACGAAAATTTATAAGTAACCCAGCTCCAAGCGGCTATTGAAAACGTATTAGCTTTCTTATTTACGAACACATGCCGACGCAAGCCGCTTGCAGTATGCTGCTGCCGTGATTTTTCTTCCCTTTGCCTTACGAAATGAAACTTTGAAAAGCTCCGGTATTTACATATTTCAATCCTTGTGAATAGATTACCAAAATATGTAAAAATGCCACAGAACGCGGCTCAAGCTTTAAAAATGTTTATTTTTCAATTTTCTAAGAAAGTCGGGGAAGGTACTTAAAAAGCGAAATACACAATATATTTGTAATCTGTATATAATACGTTAATATACTAAATTTGCTGTATATAGATAGAGTAATGTCTCTTTGGTGTTGGTGATGGCAGACGGGCCCAACAGTAAGACGATAAAGGGATTCGGATTAATTGTTTATTACGAACGACCGGCCATATTTAATGCCACTGAAGAACTAAATAGAATACATGTTCTCGCTGTCGTACTTGGGCTCTTCTTCGACCTCGAGTTCAGCGACGTTTGATCAGTGCTGGAAGCGATGTGGTCTACCCTTTGTCGTCTCTGCTCTGATACCCTTTTTGAACTAACAGGCATTTCGAAAGTTTCTCCGATTCTCGGGACCTTTTAAATGGCGTCGGTTGTTGTTATTGATGATGAAGAGGACTCTTCGTTTGATTACTTTTAGTTCCTAATTTTGGGTGTAGTTAGCCGCGAAAGCGCACCTTGCACACAAACCTCTAACAAAAATGGCGTCGAATGACATGTTGACTTTGTCAACAGGTTAAGTTTTTTCTCGACTTGGTTGAAATATTGAAGAAGGGTTATACTCCATTGTCTCGGCGTACCGAGTACTTGCTCGATGACGTGAATTGGCCGCTTATCGCTGTTCGTGAAGTCTAATATGCTTAGAATAGCTCCGAAGTTTAATGCTGGTAATGACGAGAGTTGCCATTAAAGATCTTGAAGATTTTACGAGCGGCGGTGACTGCCTTACGAAATGATACAATTTCTTGTAAACCTTCAATCCTGATAGGCGTCTGACCGCGTCTAAGGTTCTACACATTTGATGCCATCCATGTTCTGAACGTCGTCATAAACCTCCAAGTCTACCTATTAACTTCGTTATCTGTTTCTTGAACTCTATTGTCAGGTTATTACTGGTTTGCGCACAGTGCGCCGTTTGCGCAGCACTGGACACTGCACTCTGTATAATTGTATGCAGCTGTTGTGCCTTCTTTTATTTGGTATTTCTTGGGGCAATCTGCACTTACTACCCATGTTACATTACATTACACTACACTTTCCATTAACTCTTCTACCTCACTGGCGTAATCACTAACATCCCTATGTTGCCACCGAACTCGATCATCAAATCGGACTTCGTAGACACTGTTTTTGTTTGTTCAGACTACACAAGACTGATTAAAGTCCTAATAATTTATATTCTGACTGCTTGCTTGATTCCAATTTATATTATTAATTTATATTTAATATGGCTGATAAGCCTACTTACATCGTTTTTTTCTATGGTAAATGTTTATGTTTTGTCCACGAACAATTCGATGTCTCCCTGACTTCTAGTTTCCCAGGTAGATTCTGGTTTCGTGAGTTCTTGGATTCGTTTCTGTTTAAGCCTAAATAAGTAATTTCCTTGTGGTGATGGTGTTCGCCGACGTACGCAACTGTAAGACGATAGAGAGATTCAATTTAATTGTTATATGAAACTAAGCAGTCAAATAATCGAAACTGTCGAACTCCTATCGCTCGCAACAATAGAATATAATAGGATTATCCGCTCAATCACGAATAAAAAACCAATCGAAGTAATTTACACAGCATCAATAGAAACGAAGCTATAAATCAAGAAAAGAATTTAAAAAGCGCAATACAAAAAGTTGGGTCAGGAAAACAAGAGTAGGAAAAACAAAGAATATCAGGTAGCGGGTAGAGTAGGGATTAGGTCAAACAAGCGTTTGGGAAATAAGTTAACCCCACTATGCACAGAAAGCATTGTAGAATCAGACTAAGGATAGAAATATCTTATTAAAGGAATGGTGGTCCAGTCTGCCGTACCGCCACGAGCTGAGTCTGTCAAATCTATTTTCGGGACCAATAATAAGCAGTTGCATCACCCTGGTCGTAATCTGTACGTGCTTGGTTCTCGTTCATATGATGCACCTACGATTGAAACTCAGACGGCAGACTAAATAAATGGCGCATTTGCATGTGGTCATACAGAAAGAATCCTTAAGACGCCTTTTACTTAAGTGAAGGAGGAGTCCGACTAGGCTACCGGATGCCGTCGCAACTTAGTTGCGACACTTGCCGGCAGAAAACTGCACTGCTGATTCTGCACTACGACCGGCCAACGGCCAGTGGATGAAAGTAATTCAATCTTCCGTATGTGCGCGCTGAGTGGCCGACTTCTACATGTACGCGCTGAGTGCTCGCTAAAAAATGGCACGAGGCGTTGAATGGACGTGCTGTTTCGCGGTTCCACGGCCTAATAATTACTTAAGTGAATATTGTAATAACAGTTTATAAGAATGAACAAAACGTGCCAGACGGATCTTGAAATAAATAACAATATCTAACAATCGGTTTCGTTTAATTTATATTCAATAATTCAGAATGGCGATGTGCGAAAAATAAGGACCTTGCGATTAAGCACCATGGTTCAAAAGAAGAATTGAGATCAGCAATCTATATACCAATTGACATCTCGACAAAGGTTAATTCTTTCAAAAGGAGAATATGGTAAAACTTCTCAGAAATGTTCCATAATATTCTCGTACATTAAGTTCCAAAAAATCCCTACATTTGTCCCTTTTTACTATTTGACATTTAAATATATAAGTTCAAGTTAAAACTTTTTATATACAACATCAACAAAATATCTTCATTATTTGCAAATAATTGCATTTATTGCAAATAATTATATTGCTCCTTTTAAGCCGAGAGGTGTAGTATTGTAGTATTACATACATATAAAGCGTATAAGTACACTCAAAAATATATGCGCTTAAGTGTGTATGTGCACTTGAAATATGATAACTTTGTCATATAGTCTCTCCTATAGTATACTATACTCTCCCCATTCCTCCAATCATTTTTAAAGATAGAGCCTTGTGATTTGGTAGATACACACGTTTCAATGCTATATTACGCCTATTTCGTATGTTTGCGTGAAAATAAGCATTATTTGTTTTAAAATAAATTGCTTAAAAGATTTGTGAGTGAGAAGCTTTCCTTTAGCAAAACAAATAAATTTATGCTATTTTATCCGTAAAACTGATTACATAGTTCTTACTTGCTTATATATAGATCATAGATCAGAACAAATATTACTTTGAAACAATAATTCATAAAATGGTGGCACATATTATTAGCAGATTTCATTATATAAAATAAAAATGTGGGTTTCAAACTACCACTAACGATGTTAAAAAACACATACATATTTCTCGCGTTCGGTAAGTTCAAAGGCGGCGTAGATTTATATTGCTTTGGAGAAATATCTACATACATAGTTACACCAAAGACAATATAAACACTAAGATGAGTAACGCCCATACATTTGCATGCAACGCAAAATTTCTGGCCTGGCTTCCTATCTGGCTTTTACGACTTCAAACGACATGCTAGCCGACTGCAGTTCATTCAGACGAACCAAAGCCGAAGTCGCGGCTTGCTGATGCTGACACAAGCAACGAAGTTGCCTGCCTTCAGCAAAGCTGGTCGATGGTGCTTTGCGTCGCTTATTTTTCGAAGTACATTGAGCGAAAAAGTTTTGGACTTACGATCGACGCATAGTACTTTTGCTTTATCCATGAAATGCATGCTTTATTTAAATCATACATTACCCTAGATACTAACGATAAATTTTTCAGGATAATTTAAGAATAAAATAATTTTTTCACAAAGCGCATCTTTTGCAATCACTATGTTAGAAAAATAGCACACATAGATTGATTTCACTTTTGTTTTTGGACAGTGTATGCTCGAGAGAAGTTCTTGTCTCAGCCAATGGCGTGCAAGCACCTATGTTTGTATGTCTGAATTATGAATGCATAAGTTCATCACAATATGTTTATATGTGTTGTTATTCACTGCTCTGGCTTTAACTGGGAAAAAAAATTAATTTTCTTAGTTTTCTAGCGCTGATCATGTATGACCTATCTTAAATTTGTTGACATGAATACATGTTGTGTACTGAGGATGGCTCTGAAAAAAATCTGTATTTTTAAGTCGTTGCAAAAATTTATATAATTTCTTTAAATTAAATGATTAATTATTTATTATTAATTTTATTAAACAATAAAAGAGAGCCAAAAATACAAATATGGTAAATTAAATACGTCGGTAGCTATTTCGACCGGGAGAGAAAAAAATCATTAAAACAACAAAAAAATGGATAAAATGAATCTTTAGAAACAAAATATTTGTACTCTTATTTCATTTTTTTTATTTCTTAAAAATAACAATTTAATTAATAAGTTAATTTAAAGAAATTATATAAATATTTGCATCGACTTTAAAAAACAGATTTTCTACGGAGCCAACCTCAGTACACAACATGCATTCATATGTGAATACAAATTTGGGATAGGTCATGCATGATCAGCGCTAGAAAACTAACGAAATTTATTTCTTTTCCAGCTAAAGCCAGAGCTGTGAATAACAACACAATCAGATATGCTGTTATGTATGTATATTAACACACATACAAACATAATTGCTTGCACGGCCCCCATAGAGCCGAAGCTGAGAATACATTCTATTTTTAGCTTTTCGCTCTTCCGGCTGTAAGAGCGCAATGATACTGCTTTCGTTTTCGTTCTCAATTTTCAAAAAAGCAAGCTGCATAGTCGCATTTTGTTTAATGGCGTTACTCATCTTAGTGTTTATATTGTCTTTGGTTACACATTATGTTGTTTCGGTTACTATGCTTAATTCTTCTACACCATGGGTAATTCTTCTTTGAATAATTCCGACGATTATTGCCCAAACTTTATTACATTTTCGGCTATAAATTATGGCATGTCATGGTATGCATACTGCAAGGAGCAGCCATTCGATACTTTATGATTACAGTGACAAAAAGTACAGTGACAATTTTCGGCGCATATTTGCACAAAATATTAAACATATATACATGGTCAGCATCAATAGCCGAGTCGAGCTAGTTTTAAACGTAAAATAATAACAAGCGCAATTCAAGTTTGTTTTACATTATCGAGAACTTAATATGTTTCGAATTTTAATTTTTTGGTCATTGTACATGCCGCAAATTATGCAGCACTTCTGAAGACTCGCAGCGTCCAAGCGATAAGATTAGACGAGCTTAAGTTTATAGCTTAAAAAACCTAAACAGACTCTGTACTTGGAGTTAAGAATTAATTGTTGAATAAACTCGTAAACACCTCAAGTGAGATCGAGCGCGCCCAGAGCAAACTTTATATTTTTTGATAGTCCGCTCCTCTCATCACTGTGTCTTACAGACGGATAATAAATTTTACATTTATCGGTCGCCCCAGTTTGCAAGGGTGGAAAATAAAAATCACACTCGCACATATATACCTACCCACACTGCACATCCGGTATAAATTTATAACATAAATTTGTACAAATTGTGAATTTTTTTTTTAAAAAACCCATAAAATGTGTACTCCAACGGCAAGTTCTAGCCTTCCAATAATTTCGCATTCCAGTGGCAACAGTTCCATTGAGACACCAGAAAACTATCAGGGTAACTATGTACAAGAAGAGTATGCTTGTCAGAACAACCAATATGAGGAGATTCAGAATAACGAAATAGAAGACGAAAATTTTCCAATTGGATCCTAGGGACAAGCTAGTACAAAGAAATTAAAATTAATAACACGCTACAGATGTCTCATTGACACTGGGTCGTCAATAAATATGATGTAAAATTTCCTTAATTTGCCAGTTTATACCAGGTCTATTTCGATTAGAACTATGACAGGGGTATCAAAACTAAACCATTATGTATCCACTGCACTTAATAAAATCTTTAGGCAAGACCCATTAAAAATGGGTATCATGTATTTGTGCAAATGTATGCAACAGGCAGAAGGAAGCATCTCCGACCCTATAAAGTATATATATTCTTGATCAGCATCAATAGCTGAGTCAATGTAGCCATGTCCGTCTGTCCGTCCGTATGTATGAACGCGAGAATATCATAGCCTATAACAGCTAGAGACTTGAAATTTGGAACGTAGGCATTTCTAGTGCCCGCGCAGTACGAGTTTGTCTCCGTTATCGTGTTATTTGAGTAAATTTTCTAAATAATAAAAGCTAGAGTCACCGAACTTAACATGTAGCGTCTAGAATATAGTTAAGTTTGAAAATAAAAAGACTTTATTTCACGAGAGTGAATTTGTATCAGTTTATATGTTGAATATCTGGATTAAGACTGAAGAAGAAAAATTGGCTTACGCTATATTTAAAGCTAAATAATAATTGGAGTACGTGACTTTTTGCAAAGGGACAGCAGCTGCAGCTTGCTTATGCTAGCGCCTTTTATTTTTTTTTTTTTGTTTTTTTTTGTTTGTTTATTGTATTGAATCAAAAATAGCATACATTTTTATTACAACACAGTTGGCTTAGGTGATATTACGCCAAGCCTGGTTGGG
>NW_026997117.1:0-994 GCF_035044405.1 Drosophila montana
CTTCGACGTCATCGGGTGGGGCCAAGAGTGCATATCTATTGGAAGCATCAGTGCCATCTGGACAGGTGTCAGTTTTGTTCAGTTTTCGCCGCGCAGCAGGTGGGGTCCTACTGTCTGAGACTTTGTGCTTGTCATTAGTTTTTTTTTTGCCTGTGCTTGAATCATTCGAGCCGCAGCTGCGGCGCGTGAATCGGGTTTGATGGCCTCTCCTATTTGCACTAGGGCGTCAACTTCTCTATTTGTGCTAGCACCAGCATGTGGGCTGCTGCCGGGGTCTTCGGATTCCTTTAGAGGGTAGGAAGGGGAGACTGAAGTGCTTCTTCCAGACATCAGCGCGGAGAATTTATTAGCAGCTGTTGCTAAGCGGCTGTTAAGCATTGAGGTGCTCGGCGGCGTAGCGGCGTCAGCATTTAGTTGGCCTACCTTATTAGTTCGAGACGTCCCCTTGTTATTTATTGTGGGTGCATTGCTGTTGCCAGCACTCACTGGAATTTTTGCTCTATTGGCATTGCCGCTGGTCGGGTGTATGTCAGCACGGCAACGCAGCCGACTTGCTCAATTTGTGACCACCTTATTTTGTGTTTGATTTGGTTTCGATCCACCTAAAACAAATTGCTTTGTCAGCAATTAGTTTTGTTTTAATTTTTGTCGTTTTTGTGAAATTATTGGTGCTTTGCACTCTTTGTGCAGAGTTGCAATAGCCGCTTTGGCCGTTTGGGCGCGCACTGGAGTTTTGGTTATTAATTGGTTTCCGCGAGCACGTCCGTTCACCTTAAACACCGTAAAGTGACTTAGCGCCTTTCTGTTGGTCAGTTTTTGTTTACAAATGATTGTTGACAATATGTGAGCTATGCTGCAGAAGGCATGCTGCTCTTATGATTTTCGCTGCTGTAAGCATTATTTGAATTCGGCTGCAGAAGGCATGCTATTATTATAATTATTCAATTTGTAAACACACTGTGGGTTATACCATGCAATGCAGCTTATGAATAAC
>NW_026997118.1:0-3082 GCF_035044405.1 Drosophila montana
AATGGTCCAAAATTCTGTTCTGAATATGCCACTATATATGTATATATTAAGCATCTTTAATTTTATAGCTATCACAACCTCCCCGCTACTACATCATAGGTATAAATCAAGTAAATAAACCAATTTATACTGCCCAACATTAAACCACAATTTTAATACAATTCACTTTTTGAGAGTATACAAACATTCTATAGCAGAATAAGATCTACTGTTGTAAATATCATCAGGCTCGGTTAAGAAACACAGAACTTATTAAAAAAAACGTGTATTGGCTGACCTCGTGTTTGCGGCAGTTAACGCGAATTGCAAGAATTTCGGTATACTTGTACACACACACATTCAGGCGTGTCTTCATTGAATTCTATTAACAGCATTGCTATTGCGATTGAATTGTTTTTGTGCTGCTATTTTATTCCGTTTTTTTCTCATTAAGACTCAATTATTGGTGTGGCTGTTGAGTAGTGCCGGCGGTTAGTAATGTGGTCTGTTGCGAGGTGGAACATTACCGAGGGAACTTATTTTTGAAAATTTATTTTTATTACTGCTAAAGCAAACGAGCGCGTAGTGCGAGCTGCATTTGGTGTTGGACGAAGAGGGTTCAGGGTATCCCTAGTCGGGAACTTCCGATTAGAACCTCTTTCTGTTTTTTCGTAAATGTTCATTGAATTGAATGAAAAACAGCATTCATTATTATTAAAACACAGTTAGCTTAAGTGATGTTTCGCCAAGCCTGGTTGGGTCCTCGTGGACAACGGGGTCAAACGGCTTTTTTGAATATGGATGCATCGTCACGTAGGTAGTCGGATGACTCGGGGCGTCTCCTCTGTCGTGGTTGGAGAAGGTCCTTAAACGATCTTCTCTCAAGCCTCCTGACTACACACCTACCATCGACATCTCGTGCTACCCGGTTGCAGTGTCCCTGCAAGCGTTCGTTGTAACATTTGGCGAATGCTCTTGCCGGAACTGCTTGAGAAGGCCGTCGATGTGCGCCCGAAAACTAAGCCAGAATGAAGGGCGCTGCCATCTATCCAGACTTGATGTTCCATCTGTGTGCCCAGCTCTCAAGCAAGTGGATGTATTCCTGGGCCCCGTCAGTGCCTTCGTACTCGCAGTGGGCGGAGTAACATATTGCCACGTCAACGGCAAATGTGGCCATCAGGTGTTTGCCTTGGGAGGCAAACTCGTGCAGCAAACTCGTGTAGGTTATCCGGAGTGGGGATGTCTGCGTGTACATATTGTAGAGAAAGGGGCCAGTACGCTGCCTTGGGGGACAACCGCCTTAAGCTTGCGAACAGGAGAGATTGTTGCCCTAACGTTGACTTGGAATTTTCGCTCTATTAGAAAAGAGCGTAGAAGTAGAAAGAAGACGGCGGGGAGACTCATCTTGATTTTCTGGAGCAAACCGTCAATTCAGACGCGGTCGAATGCCTGCTTAACATCTACAAAGACTCCATAGCAGTAGTCTTCGTCGTCTTAAGCCTTAAGAATATGGTTAACCACTCTGTGAATCTGTTCAACATGGACCCAAATTGGTGATCAGGAAGTGGCCATCCTTCCTTGTGATCCATAAGCCTTGCCAGTCGGGCGACAATCAGTCTTTCCCAGACAGAGGAAGGAAGGAGACTGATCGGCCGATATGACTCAGGGTCATATTCCGGCTTGCCCGGATTATGGATCATATGGATCCTCGCTAACTTCCACTGGGCAGGAAAGTGTTGCGTCCTTAATATGGCGTTGAAGATCAACGTTATAAAAGGGAGCGCGTGCATTGGCAGGGCCTTCAGAGTGGTTTGGCATATTCCATCATGGCCTGGTGCCTTAGCCCTAGGAAGGACTTTGACGATGTTGATCTCCGATGGTGCGTTAGGCTGCTAGCACGTTGAAGGCCACTCGCATTGCTGCTATTTTCGCCCCACAGCCAGTGATGTGCATTCCACTCGCCTCCCACCAGTTATCTGCTTTCAGCCGAGTTGAGTATGACGTTAAGGTCATCAGTCGACGTCTGCTCATTTGGCCTGCAATAGACTGCAAAGTTCACGTTTATTTATTTTTATTACTGCTAAAGCAAACGTGAGCTGTATTAAGTGTTGGAAGAAGAGGGATTAGGGTATCCCCTAGTCGGCAACTCCCGAGTAGAGCCTCTTACTTGTTTTTTTTTTTAATAAATGTTTATCTATTGGATCAAAAATAGCATACATTTTTATTACAACACCGTTGGCTTAGGTGATGTTTCGCAAAGCCTGGTTGGGTGGACAGCGGGGTCGAACGGATTTTTTGTCTGGGGGAGAGTCTGGGGGCGTCTCCTCTGTCGTGGTTGCAGGAAGTCCTTGAACGATCTTCTCTTGGGCCTCCTGACTACACACCTTCCAACGAGGTCTCTTGCTACCCGGTTGCAGTGTCGCTGCAAGCGTTCGTTGTACCGCTTGGCGAATGCTCCGACTTGGCTGTTTATGGTCGCCATTTTGAATTCATTGTGCATGGTAGAATATCTGACATACCAGTCTGCTCCAGTCATTCGGCGCAATGCCAAATTTTAGAGTGTCTGAATCCGTCTTCGATTTGTTCGAGACGCAATGCCCGAGACCCGGATACCGTATCTTCAAGTTGTTCACGAAGTTGTAAACTGCCCGTTTGAAGCGAAGTGGCAATGGGCTGTTGGAGTTGATTAGTTGGTTGGCCTTGCCATCTTAAGGCGGCAGTGCTCAAGGAAGTTTGAGCTTCTGCCAGAATGAAAAACGCTGCCATCCATCAAGGTTTGATGTTACACCTGTGTTGCGGGACGAATTAAGTTATCGATTGTTTAGTATTAAGTATATTTTGAAGGTATGTATTTTTGCCCTGTGAATGTACGGGCACATTGTATTTGGCTTGTTGCTGCCATTACTTTAATGTTAAGCTCATTATTGTCGTGAGTTAGAAGGCCGTAGGAGGGAAGACTGCGGTAAGACTCTGAGGGAATATATATTTAAGTTCTAACATATGTAATCCGTTTAGAATAAAACACTTGCACTAGCATGTTTTGCATTACGCTGTCTCTTTTAACATCGGAGTAATATGGCCAGGGGCCAGTCGTAAACCTCCA
>NW_026997119.1:0-1010 GCF_035044405.1 Drosophila montana
TTGGGCCGAGATGGTTAGACGGGCCAACATTTTTGCGGCAGCCGGAAAGCAGCTGTCCACAGCCCGAACCGGGCACGGAACACTCATCCTGGGATGACGAAGAAGAGATGCCGAGTGAATTTGCCTTAGTTGCAGCAAATAACTTTTTCATTTCATTTCAGAGATTCTCTAGCTACAGTCGGCTGGTGAGGAAGACGGCTTGGGTTCTAAGGTTCACGGGCTGGTGCCGTGGATAGAGGGCTGAGCTTGAGAGATTCGGCCTCACCGCTACGGAATGTGAGGACGCAGAGCACTTGCTGATACGGCGAGCGCAATGCGAAGAGTTCCCTGAAGAGGTTCGAGCCTCGTACAATGATGAATCAGTCGGTCATCGAAGCGACTAAAGAGGGCTGGCGCCCTACTTGGATGACAATGGAGTCTTGCGTGCGTATGGCAGGATCTATGCCGCACTGTGTATACCGCATAGTGCGAGAAGGCCAATAATCTTGTCACACCGGCACGCACTGACGGAACTGACTGTGTATCACTACCATGTGCAATTTTTTTTTTTTTTTTTTTTTAACATTATTAATTTTATTTAAAATCTTCCCTCATTTTAGGCAATAGTTAAATTTCGTTAACTTGTTGTGTATTTCGTGTTTAATTGTCTGCGGAAGGGGGGTGTTAAACTACTTTTTGGGGGGATGTGAAAATGAAGCATCAATACGTGGATGCAACGATGGGCGACATCAGGACCAGATTTTGGATAACAAAGCTGCGTCGAGTGTTGCGTACATTAATATCTGAATGTAGTGCGTGCAAGCTACATAGTGCGTGCAAGCTTGTGACGATCAAACGTCGAAAGGAAAAGAGATGGCTTGCCTTGTTTACGTGTTGGAGTTGGCACATGACCTGTCAACTGATTCCTATATAATCGTGATCAGGAACTTTCTTTGCCGTCGTGGGCGTGTACTGAGGCTGCTCAGTGACAATGAAAAGAACTTTGTTGGGGCCAACAGAGAAGCCAAAAG
>NW_026997120.1:0-1550 GCF_035044405.1 Drosophila montana
GACAGTAAAATGGCAAAGGGAATCAACGGAATCAGAAACGGAATGCGAATATATGTAGTTTTTTATGTGTTTTTTTTTGAATAACTTAAACAGTAAAATGATTAAATTTTTAAATTATTAAGAAAATTGAATGTTTGAATTGTTAAATGGCTGAAAAATAATGCTCGACCTAAATTAGTTTTTGAATAATATTGTTCATATCTTCTGTGCTTATAACCTTATATGGTCCAAATTATTTACTTTCCAGCTTATGTTCTGTTTCATTATTTAGTATAAAGTTCCTATTTCTTGTTCTATATCATTTATTTTTATACCCTTGCAGAGGGTATTATAATTTTGTCGTGAAATGTGTAACGCATAGAAGGAGACATCTCCGACCCCATAAAGTATATATATTCTTGATCAGTATCAACAGCCGAGTTGATATAGCCATGTCCGTCTGTCCGTCTGTCTGTTTCTATGCGAACTAGTCTCTCAGTTTTAAAGCTATCTTTATGAAACTTTGCAGAAGTCCCTCTTTCTGTTGCACGCAGTTCATATGTCAAAACCAGCTGGATCGGACCACTATATCATATAGCTGCCATAGGAACGATCGGTCGAAAAGTAGGTTCTTGTATGAAAAACATTTTTGTTTATAAAGTTATCTTTACTAAACTTGGTATTTATTAGTTTTACTACGTTCCCCATATATATGCAAAATCCTATTAAGATCGGACAACTATATCATATAGCTGCCATAGGAACGATCGGTCGAAAATTAAGTTTTTGTATGGAAAATTTTTATGTTTTTCAAGATATCTTGACCAAACTCGGTATTTATTAGTTTTACTACGCTCCATATATATGCAAAATCCTATTAAGATCGGACAACTATATCATATAGCTGCCATAGGAACGATCGTTCGAAAATTATGCGGTTGTATGGATTTTTTTTTGTTTTTCAAGATATCTTGACCAAGCTCGGCATTTATTAGTTTTACTAAGCTCCCTCCACTTATGCAAAATCTTATTCACATCGGGCTACTATATCATATAGCTGCCATAGGAACGATCGGTCGAAATTTAAGTTTTTATATGGAAAATTTTTATATTTTTCAAGATATCATGACCACCTGGTACTTATTAGTTTTACTAAGCTCCCCATATATATGCAAAATTCTATTAAGATCGGGCAATTATATCATATAGCTGCCATAGGAAAGATCGGTCGAATATTAAGTTTTTGTATGGAAAATTTTTATGTGTTTCAAGATATCTTGACCAAACTCAGTGGTTATTAGTTTTACTACGCTCCCCATATATATGCAAAATCCTATTAAGATCGGACAACTATATCATATAGCTGCCATAGGAACGATCGGTCGAAAATTATGCTGTTGTATGGAATTTTTTTTGTTTTTCAAGATGTCTTGACTAAGCTCGGCATACTCGGCATTAACTATTTTCCCTGTGCTTCTTAGATAAGGGCAAAGCACTATGAGCATTTTGAAAAGGTTGGGTCTGCAAGGGTATTAAATCTTCGGTGTGCCGAAGATAGCACTTCTTTCTCG
>NW_026997121.1:0-679 GCF_035044405.1 Drosophila montana
TTCTAACATATGTACAGACTGCAACGGAGAGACGAACCTATGATGTTTCAAGATGATAGCAATAAAACTGAGGGACTAGTTCGCATAGAAACAGACAGACGGACAGACAGACATGGCCACATCAGCTCGGCTGTTGATGCTGATCTAGAATATATATACTTTATGGAGTCGAAGATTTCACCTTCTTTGCGTTACATATATCATTACAATATTACAATACCCCCTACTAAACATACACAGCTCAGAATGCAATACAATTGCAATTGTAGTTGCAATGCTTTTTAATATGTTGTTCAATATTGACGCGAGTGAATGAATGTGTGTACATGTATATGTATATGTACTCGTGACTTGTCAACCCAGCGGACCAAACTGTCGCAAATGATATCGCAAACCGGTGAAATGCGAGAGTTTACCCGACAAAACTCTCGCAATCGCATCGGAAAACGATAGCAAAATGAATCATATGTCGTTCAGTTTGTGGCAGTCAAAGTTTCATTTACGATTGTCGCAAGAAATACGGCTAGCGAGCCTTTTGTGATATGTTTTGCGAGCCTTTTCTGATATTTCTAACGAGTCTTATAAAATATTTTCTGTGATACGTTTTTGATTCAAAATAGCTTTAAAAAAAATATTTTTTTTAAGCCGGTAGCAATATTAAAAAAGTCTCTTAAATGAC
>NW_026997122.1:0-995 GCF_035044405.1 Drosophila montana
AAATGTCTGGCTACGCAGCCAAAACAGCTGGAGCGACCTCGCCACTGATAAGAGCAGCATCGTCTTCTTATCTTGTAATACTTGCTCTTTGCTGTAACGATCATTTATTGCCCTAACATAACCTTTTGCGAAGGCCTCGATGCGTCGATTCTAGTTAAGTTCGTTCGCTTCGTGCATTTGGTACGCATCGAACACTTGCATTATCAAAACATATTAATTTGTCGCAATTATCGCTTCGCCAAAATCGGCACGAGCCAATTCGGGTTCGCTTGCCATTGTAAAACTATTGTTTTTAAATAATAAGCACAGACCAATTCGGGTCTGCCTGCTTATTGTAACTTATAATAAATATATAAATAAATTTGAGCACAAGAAGTAAAATAAAGTTAATTATTTCTTTTAGTGAAAGCTATTGAAAAAGCTCGATAGCGCAACATTTTGCTTCCAATATATTTCGGTTGCACATCGGCAAACCGTCTTCAGGGCACTAACACCAAGAGACATAAAAACAATTATCAATTAGAATACAATAAATTAAACATTAATTCGGACATTTTACGTACATTATTTTACACGTCTACACTTTTTGACGTGGAGATTGATACTGAGGCTGTTTGGCTGTTTAAGAGGTGTCTATACAAGTGACTGCAATTGTCTGTGTCTGTCTTGTAGTTTAGTCGTCTGTTGTTTGGTGTGTTTATTATGTGTAGCATTTCCAATGTGTGTCGCTTGTTGTAGTGTTTTTCTTGTTGTAAGATTATTGTTTCATCAAAATTTGGTGTTGTTTGCTTCTCATACAATGGGTCATAAATGCTATTTTCTGTATATTATTTTGATGTCTTAATTTGAAGTCCGATTTATTGACTAATCCTTGTTGACTAATCCTTGTTTTTAGCTTCGATTTTGTTGTACCTATGTGACACTATTGCACTTGTTGTTGTTTTCCCCGCCACATGGTATTTGGTAAACGTCGTCCAAAGCTGTATTGATTATCC
>NW_026997123.1:0-691 GCF_035044405.1 Drosophila montana
ATATAAACAGTATGTCAATAAAGCGTTTTTACTAATGAAAAAAACTCATTTTTTTGGTTTATTTGAAAGTAAATGTACGTAAAACTAAGTATTATTTTTCATTTCTAATTTATTTCGATTCTTTATTTTTCCAAGAACTTAACGGCATCAAAATTATTTAAATAACATTATTTAAACTTTTTATAGGTTTAAAAAACTAAAAAAATTCAAATTTTATGCTGACAACAAAGTGTTGTCGAACAACGAAACTTTATTACTAAATAACAATGTTAAAAAAACAGGAATATTTTTATTCCCTGAACCCATTGAAAATAGCTAAAAAGGATATAATGTATTTGTGCAAATAAATGTAACAGGCAGAAGGAAGCATCTCCGACCACATAAAGAATATCAACAGCCGAGTCGATCTAGCCATGTCCGTCTGTCTGTCCGTCCGCCTGCCTGGCTGTCCGTATGTATGAATGCTGGGATCTCAGAACCTATAAGAGTTAGAGGAATTTTAGCTGTTGGTCCTCCTAGTCCATTCGCAAATTTGTTTCCGATAATCGATAACTTGCGCCGTTTCCAAGTAATCGATAAAAAATCGACATCGAAATCCCATTTTTGAACAATTACGGCATATAATATGAGCTAGAGTCACCAAACATGACATGCATGTATCGAAAATAGTATATATATATCAAATATTTTT
>NW_026997124.1:0-2972 GCF_035044405.1 Drosophila montana
TAACTGACCTATCGCCTGTTGGAAAAAGAGGGTTCAGGGTATACCCTAGTCGGGAGCTCCCGACTAGAACCTCTTACAGCTTATTTAATATTTTGTGTGGCTACTGCAACCCTTCGAAATATTTATATCATAAAGATACTAAAGGAACAATCGAACAAAAATAAGTTCTTGTATGAAAAAATTTTTGTTTTTTGAAATATTACGAAATATTACATTACCAAACTCGGCTTATCATATAACTGCCAATGGAATGATTCGTCGAAAATCATCAACTGGCCACTATTTTATAATAAGATCTTGTATGTGTAGCAGCATGTAATAAGTGCAATGTTAGTTGTAAGAATAGCCACTATAATAAACGATATTATAAAAGTCTATCGATAAGCAAGAGAGACGAGTCACGAGAGACGACTCACATCGGTATAGAAGTGATTGTGAAATTAACATCTAAAAAAGTGATTGTAAAATTACAAAAACCATTAAGGATCTAAATAGAGCCTACAACATTCAGAAGTGGTCTTAATCACGCCAGAATTAAAAATTCAATAAGAAAAACATGAAGTGCGACATGCATATGTCAGCGTCTGAATTAAAGGAACAATTGTTGTATGTATACCCAGCATATTGTAGTGTATCTATATGAAATTAAAGGAACTATTGTTGTATGTATACCCAGCATATTGTAGTGTATCTATATGAAATATACTCTGCGGAATTTTGTCGCAACTAAGAGGGCTCTTGAAACTCGATCAGCCACTTATGTGTAGACCGATAGAAGCGCATGAGAAACGCTGACAGCGACAGTGGTTCCGCTATATATATATATATATATCTTACGTTTGTGCCTTCTGCCTAAACATATATACAGAATACATAGAATAAGAACATTATGTATTTAGCTCAAGCTCATTCCATGTATCTAATAAGATTTCAGAGTAAAGATATAACCTAAACGGAGCAGACGCTCCTAAAACAAATTACATAATAAATGTTTCATAAATAAAATCACCTTTTACATGGCGACCGTGACATGGTTGTCGTCACTGTGTGTGCATTTCAAAAACAATGTGAAATAAATATCAAATTTAACATACTTATGGTGCATGAAAGTATATATGTTTAGGCGGAAGGCACAAACATAAGATATATATATATAACGGAACCACTGTCGCTGGCGCCAAAGTGCATGCTCAGCGTTTCTCATGCGCTTCTATCGGTCTACACATAAGTGGCTGATCGAGTTTTAAGAGCACTGTTAGTTGCGACAAAGTGTCGCAGAGTATATTTCATATAGATACACTACAATATGCTGGGTATACATACTTCAATAGTTCCTTGAATTCCGCCGCTGACATATGCATGTCGCACTTCATGTTTTTCTTATTGAATTTTTAATTCTGGCGTGATTAAGACCACTTCTGAATGTTGTAGGCTCTTTTTCGATCCTTAATGGTTTTTGTAATTTTAGAATCACCTTTTTAGATGTTAATTTCACGATCACTTCTATACCGATGTCTCGAGAGATCGCACTTTTCAGCTCGTGACTCGTCTCTCTTGCTTATCGATAGACTTTTTTTAATATCGATTATTAAAGTGGCTATTCTTACAACTAACATTGCACTTATTAAATGCTGCTACACATACAAGAACTTATTATGAAATCGTGGCCAGTTGTTGATTTTCGACGAATCATTTCATTGGCAGATAAGCCGAGTTTGGTAATGAAATTTCGAAAAACAAAAATTTGTTCATACAAGAACTTATTTTTGTTTGATTGTTCCCTTAGTATCTTTATGATATAAATATTTCGAAGGGTTGTAGCATCCACACAAAAGATTAAATAAACATGTAAGAGGTTCTAGTCGGGAGCTCCCGACTAGGGTATACCCTGAACCCTCTTTTTCCAAAAGGCGATAGGTATAAAATGAAAAATATTTGATATATATACTATTCTCGATACATGCATGTCATGTTTGGTGACTCTAGCTCATATTATTTGCCCAAATTGCTCAAAAAATGGGATTTCGATGTCGAAGTTATCGATTATCGGAAACAAACTCGATCTGCGCATGGACTAGGAGGACCAACAGCTAAAATTTCAAGTCTCTAGCTCTTATAGGTTCTGAGATCCTAGCATTCATACATACGGACAGACAGACAGGCGAACGGACGGACAGACGGACATGGCTAGATCGCCTCGGCTGTTGATATTCTTTATGTCTGTTACATTCATTTGCACAAATACATTATACCCTTTTTACCCATTTTCAATGGGTTCAGGGTATAAAAATATTCCTGTTTTTTAACATTGTTATTTAGTAATAAAGTTTCGTGTAAAAACACTTGAATGTCAGCGTAAAATTTGAATTTTTTTAGTTTTTTAACTCTATAAAAAGTTTGGATAATGTTATTTAAGCGTTCAAGCGTTCTCCACTTGAAGCGAACAGACGTGTTTTTTTGTGCTCTCCGTTTTGTTTTTGATTTAATAAAACACCGGCGCTTTAATTATTTATATTTTATATATTTATTTTTTTTATTTATTGCGAGTGCATGCTTTTGGTCTGTGCATTTTTGTTATTTAAATATTGTTTCTTTTAAACTTGTGTTCTTGTGCAAGTGGGTAAGCTTCGTTTTGTTGTTTGTTGTTTATGTTTATCGCCTCTCTGGTGTGCAAGATTTCGTGGGCAAGCAAGCAATCTATAAATAGACTACTCTCGCACTCTCGCGCTCTCTCACCTTTTTTTTTTTTTCAACTTGCGCTTTGATCTTTTTCTACTTTCTGCCGCTTGTTGGTGCTCCATACGCTATTAATCTAATCTAAATAACTCTCTTTTCACATTTGGCTGCGTTATTACAGTAGAGACCCATAATAATGGACCATAAAATTGTCTGTTTTATAAAAACTTGACAAATGCCAGTTACGGCAAGTCAATCCAGCATACCTTGTTGTCTTGACCAAACTCGGCATTTAT
>NW_026997125.1:0-586 GCF_035044405.1 Drosophila montana
TGACCGATTTTTTCCGATTTCCGATTTTAACACAAATACTTTTGTTTTAATCAAACTTAATTTGTTAATTATATTAAAAATAGACGTAGTTGTAGTAGATAGTAGATGTTTTTATAAATATTAAAATTTAATAAATACTAATGTAATGTGGATTAGGCCTACTGGGGATACCACATTAAAAAAAACGCGCTGTTAACTCTACCTCAATGGTGGCGTGGAAAGAGTTAAATAACATATTTTTTGTTAATTTAACAAACTGTACTAACCGTACGTTTTACAAATGTATAATCACAGACAAGGAAATAAATATTTAAGTTTTACAATTTAAAAATTTGCGATAATATGCCAATGCATTTATGAATAAATTCTGCGCCGCCTGTTGCATCTGCGGCGCCTGTCGCATCTGCGGTGGCTGTCGCATCTGCGGCGGCTGTTGCATCTGCGGCTGAGGTACACGCCTCTGCTGCGATAACTTTGCCACTTCTTTTTTAATGGCTTTAATTTGCCTCTGCTGCGCCCTAATTAATTTTTGTTGCTGCTCGACTTTGTTTGCAAGAGCAGCAATGTACGAGGGCTGTCGAGGTTT
>NW_026997126.1:0-802 GCF_035044405.1 Drosophila montana
TTATTATAATTTACATATGCAAGTGCAGGTGCTTGCCAAAAGTTTACCCTTTCGGCCCAACGGGCTGCTGCAAGTAATAAGTAATAATCAATTCAAACCCTAAATCATAAAAAGAAGGGCGCGCGTCAGACGCGTGCCAATAATGATATTTTTAAATTTTGCGCCCATGATCAGCCCATTCACACACATTTGTGTCTCTGCGTGTGTGGGTAGAGCTCGAAATTCAGAAATCCAAAGATATTGTCAAATTTGCATCGGACAGGCAGGCAGGGACCAACAGGCACACATGCGCATAAATGCTTCTATTCATATACAAAATATGCAAGTATGCGTGAACAGAAAGTCCAAAAACTTTTAAATGCAGAAGAATGAGCTAAAATGAAAGAATTTCGCATCGACGGGGCAAACCCTTTCATTATTTCATATTACTCGTCCCCTCAAAAGGGAAGAAATGCCACCGACTTTTGAGAAAAATTGAATTTGTGGGCATTTTTGCTTGTGCGGGAACATACACAAACAAACATTTAAACGGTACATAGACAAATTGAAAGAGCACTGAGAGTAAGCCAAAGCAGTTTCCTGTAGTGGGAGCGAGATAAAAAACAGCGATGCCGTTCTATCGCACAAATCATATGGATGAGAGTAAGCCAAAGCAGTTTTTTGTAGAGTGAGCGAGTAAAAAGACAGCGTTGCCGTTCCACGACACAGGCCATATGTATTCTTACTCTCTTCTTACCAGCCGCAAAAAAAACGAATGTCACCAACAAAAGTACGGTTTGTCCAGTCTATATGTTATTTGGTT
>NW_026997127.1:0-9577 GCF_035044405.1 Drosophila montana
TCTACGAAAATACCATTTTTTCGGTTAATCGTAATCGCCTGTGCTGTGCGGTTACGTTCATTTCGTAGTTTTTGAGCGACGAACTGAAAGTGGTAAACTATATTTTTTTTGGGGAAATGTGGGGAGTATTATATACTCCCGGAAAACAAAGTTTTAATAAAAAGGGACAAATGTTTCGCAAAGTTTAAAGGCGCGAAATACGAGGCCTTTATAATAGATAAAGCTTCAAGTGCATCTCGCCTGGGAGAGAAATGCAAAAGCCTAAATGGTAAGTCATGTGTTTAATGCATGTACAAGGGCATATTATAATTTTTAGGGATATCGTGAGATGATCATTATGTATATGTTTGTGCTCTTCTACATACATATATTATATAAACTTATATACTTATAAGTTATGCTTAAATATTTTCCAGGCATTTTGAAGCACTAGCTAATTAAACAAATTTATAAAAAATTCTCAGAAACTTGTTTCCAAGATGTACCGAAAATGCCTGTGTACATATTCAAAAACTACCGTTACCCTTTTTGCATTTCGTATGCAGCTTAAGTGCTAGAATAGTATGGTGTACGAAGACTCCATTGGAGCCAAAAACGTGTCTTTGTTTTTGTTTTTTCCTTATAACTTTTATATTATTAAAAATATTGAATATATTTTTTTTTGTTAAATAAAGTTAGTTAATGGATAAGAAAACTGCATTTAAACTTTTTTTGTTGCTCTTCTGCAAGTAAGTTATTTTCAATATTTATTTGTTGGCTGGCTCGAGGTCCGTGTTTGTTAAAACAAACAATGAAAACAATTTTATTTAATTTGCTTCCGATATATTTCGGTTGCACATCGGCAAACCGTCTTCAGGGCAATTATTTTACACGTCTGCGCTTTTTGACGTGGAGATTGTTATTTTTGTTATTTTCGTTACCAAAGAATATTTTAGTCGCTATACGAAGACATTATTGGTACACTGTACGTACAAAGGCAAATTGAAACGAAAAGTTAAATTCTCATACGCACATACATACAGTCATAGACAAAAGTATTGGCAATTGTGGTGTTGTGAACTAAAAATTAAAAATTAGAGAATAACCAACTTATTATTTTATTGAATGTTTTTTATATGTTCTTTTATATATCTAACCTATTTGAACGCATTAAAAAAGGAAAACACTAGATTTGCATATTTTCATAGGGGCAAAAGTATTGGCAATTGCTAAAATAATTGTCTTAAAATGTGAAAAAATAAAACAATAACTAAAAATTAATATTTAGTGAGCATGCGATTTTTGTTTTATAACGCTTTCTAGGCGACTTGTCATTAAATGCACCAGCTTTCAGTAAAGATTTGGTTCAATTTTGTGCCACTCGTCTATTACGGATTGACTTCTGTCCAACAGCTCGCCAAATTCTTAATAGGATCTGCCATGCTTGTGTAAATTTATTATATATAATTTATTATATTTTCGCTGCTCTACGGTGGTTTCACACTTCTTAGCGGTAATTTTTTCAAAAATTAAATCTAAATTTATCTTTAAACAATTGTTTCTAATAAATTTTCTTAAATTCAAATTACGGTGGTCACAGATTTGCATTTTGGCAAAGAAAAGTGACACCATATCAAAAATAATATTAAAATAAAAACAGTATATTAAAAATTGAAAATAGTTTTGTTTTTATAAAATTACGGGTCCATAGAATTAAAACATTATGAAAATTAGCCGTGCCGCCAACGTATGTAAATAGAATTGAATTGCTTGCACAAATAGCTAAAAATCGTATAAAAATATCAAATATTTTTTTGTACAGAAGCTGCTAATCAAAAAAGTCCTGATGTTGGAGCAGATATGGCCACAAACTGGGGCGCCAAGGGTAAGGATAAATATTTAATTTTACTTATATTTGTTTTAATCACACATATGTGTTATAAGTATTATTATACAACAAATATGTTTTCTTTTTTTACAATAGGCGCTGGTCAAAATAGTCTGGATGCAAGAGCAATATGCCCACAAACTGCGGCGCCAAGGGTAGGTAAATATTTACTCAAATTAATATGCATATATTAATAAATTAATTGTCATACCTAAATACAAATCTTATACAATAGATGTGTACATATTTTTTTTTTACAGAAGCGGCTAATCAAAAAAGTTCTGATGTTGGAGCAGAGATGGCCACAAACTGGGGCGCCATGGGTAAGGATAAATATTTAATTCAGCTTATATTTGTTTTAATCACACATATGTGTTATAAGTATTGTTATACAACAAATATTTTCTCTTTTTTTACAATAGGCGCTGGTCAAAATAGTCTGGGTGCAAGAGCAAATATGCCCACAAACTGCGGCGCCAAGGGTAGGGATAAATATTTACTCAAATTAATATAAATATGTATATTAATAAATAAGTAAGAGGTTCTAGTCGGGAGCTCCCGACTAGGGGATGCCCTGAACCCTCTTATTCTTATATACACCAAATGCAGGTCGCGCTACGCTATCGTTTGGTTTAGTGGTATTAAAAATAAATTAAAAAAAAGATCCCTTGGCAGGGATCTGCAACTGACCGCATTACATGCTGTCGACTCTACTCACTATTCACACCAATAATTAAGTCTTAATGAGAAAAAAGCGAATTAAAAGAGCAGCAAAGAAACCAACACAATCGCAATTGCAATGATGTTGATAGAATTCAAAGAAGACGCGCATGAATGTGTGTGTGTACATGTATAAATTCTTGGAACTTGCGCTTGCTGCTGCACGTGTTTGCAGGCCACAACACATTGTCTTTCGTGTTTCTTAACCGATCTTGATAAAATTTTCAGTAGTAGATTTTATTGTAATATAAAATATTCGTATATTCTCGAAAGGACAATTGCATTTAAATTGTGGCTTAATTAGTTAGGCAATACAAATTGGGTTACTAACATGATTTATAGCTTTCATATGGCAGCGGGGAGGTAGCTATAAAATGAAAGATACTATTCTAGAAGCTACATGTCAAGTTTGGCGACTCTAGCTCATATTATTTACCAAAATTGCTCAAAAAACAGGATTCCGATATCGATTTTTATCGATTACTTGGAAACGGGCAAGTTATCGATTATCTGAAACAAACTCGATCTGCGCAGGCACTAGGAGGACCTACAGCTAAAATTTCAAGTCTCTAGCTCTTATAGGTTCTGATATCCTTGCGTTCATACATACGGACAGACGGAGGACGGACGGACGGACAGACAGACGGACATGGCTAAATCTACTCGGCTGTTGATGCTGATCAAGAATGTATATACTTTATGGGGTCGGAGATGCTTCCTTCTGCCTGTTACATATATTTACGCAAATACATTATACCCTTTTTACCCATTTTCAATGGGTTCAGGGTATAAAAATGATGTATACTTTAACGTACTTTTTCTTACAGCTGAAAAAAGTAATTCAGGTAATTCAGATGAGTCTAATGATGAAGAGCCGCCGGAGTTCGTATGTACGTCAGATGACGCAAATTATTCGCCTCCCAAAAAAATGATAAAACGTCGAAGCAGTAAGTATTACAGAATAGCTAACAAGTCATAATTTTCAGTATAATCTCTATATATAAAACTGTTTGTCCTGACTGACTGACTGACTGATTGGTGATCAACGCACAGCCCAAACCGTAAGAGCTAGGAAGTTGAAATTTTCACTGTAGTTACCTTATGTGATGTAGGTGCACGTTAAGACGGGGTTTCGGGAAATTCCACCCGCAAGTGTGGAAAAATCGCGAAAAACGTTTGTACTTAACTTTTTTGTTTACCATGCGATCGGCCTCAAACCTATTTGCAAAGATCTTTGTTCAAATTCATTTGAGGGGTATTTCACACTTTTAGGAAAATCCATTCCTTCTTGGTGGAAATGGAGATCAAAGATTTGGTGGGTAACGTTTCGCCCTCAAATTCATTTCCAGAAATCTATAAGAAAAATCATTTGAGACGTGTTTCACACTTTTCGCAGAACTCAAACTTCTTCTGGGGAAATGCGATTTAAAGATTTTTTGGTCGAAGTTTTAAGTTGTGTCCGATTTGCTTCAAACTTATTTTTAAAGCTCTACATAAGAACTTAATAAATACGTATTTCAGCGATTTGGGAAACTCCACCCGCAAGTATGGAAAAATCGCGAAAAACATTTGTAACTTTTTTGTTTACTATCCGATTGGCCTCAAACTTATTTTCAAAGATCTTTGTTCAAATTCAATTGAGGGATGTTTCACACTTTTCGGAAAATCCATCCCTCCTTGGTGCAACTGGGGGTCGAAGATTTGGTGGATGACGTTCTGTGTTCAAATTTATTTCCAAAGATCTATATGAAAATTAATTTTAGACGTGTTTCACATTTTTCGTAAAATCAAAGCTTCTTCAGCGGAAAGTGCGATTCTAAGATATTTTTGGAGAAGTTTTAAGTTTTGTCCGATTTGCGTCAAACTTTATTCTTAGAGCTCTACATTAGAATTTAATGAAAAGGTGTTTTTGGAAAATCTTATGTCAATTTGCGGCAAACGGTTGTATGAACGTTTTTTTACCATCCAATCGGCTTAAAAGTTATTTTTATAACATAGCTCTGCTTTCCACTTTGAACTTTAGAACACGTAGCATTGTGAATGTAATTTTGTTGTCGCATGAGAAATATCAGTGCGATAACAAATATTTTGAAATATGCAGCAGCAGCTAATATCAAGTCTTTTAAACAACAAAAAAATTATTTTCACGAAACTAGAAAGTTTGGTTGTCCTCTGTTGAAAAAGGAGAAACTGTTGATGTTGACATGTCTTGAGAATTGCTGCATTTTCTGACAATCCAACAAAATATAAAATCAATCCAACCTAAACACCCAGGTTCAAGCCTTAGTGATGGCGCCATGTGGTGGTTGCTTCGTATTTAACACTAATTGTGCTTTTAATAAATAAACATGCGTGGAATAATTATGTAAATTAAAATATATTATTTTTAATAGGTAATGTACGATGTGTAACGGAAAAAGATTGGTCGCCGTACCGCACCCGCATCATCCCATCATTCTAAGCACAAATAGTACATCGTGAAAAAGAGGCACATAAAACAAAAAACAGCATAGACACATTCGTTTGCATAGAAAATTTGCTTTCTTGTAACGGTCAGAATTGACGCGGAATGCAAGTTAAAGCAAACCACAAAAATTATCGAGCCCCCTCTCAGCAGAAATATCGACGCGCTGTGCGTCCCTCTCTGAAGTGCAACACGATAGTTGTTATATACATATAATATAATACCTAAGTGTTTGATTATTATCAATTGATTTACAATTTATAAATTTATTATAATTAATTGTTTTTTGATTGCGTTGTTGTTGTTTTGTGTTGACTGGATAAGGATTGCAAGTATTTTTTATTATTAAAACCTTTATAAATATTTATTTTTAGCTACATACATAAGTACTTCTTTCCGCTAACTTAAAAAATATAAAACTTAAGTGTACTTCTTATTGAGTAGGGTGTATAGCAATTGATAGTTTAAGAGTTAAGACTTTTCTTCTTTTTTTTTTGACTTTAAGACATTATGGGTACTGAGAATGTTAACATAAATGGGATCATGGTGCCTCATCACGTTGTTCATATAATAGCCGATGACGCTTGCCTCTTTAGAGCTATATCATATGTTTTATATGGTAAGCAAGTATTAGCCTCTGAAATACGTCAGGAGATAGTTCCCTATGTGATAAATCACTGGGACGCCTTTGCCGTTTTTACCCATAATGCTGATGGGAACAATTATAATTGAACTCACCTTCTTATACTTTGTAAAACATAGATTCTGCTTCTGAAAATAATTCGAACGCAAATGTTAGAGTGAAAGCTGTAAATAAAAGAACTCGATTTTCTGATAGAATTAGGAAAAAGCAGCTTAGTGTGGCAGCCAAAAAATATCGCGCTGAGCATATTAAAGAGCTAAGAGATGCAGCAAAAAAATATCAGGCTTCTCAGCCTAAAGTGCATCGAGCTGCAGCTAAAAAATATCAGGCTGAGCATCCTCAAGTGCACCGAGTTTCAGCTTTAAAATATCAGGCTGAGAATCCTGAGGTGCACCGAGTTGCTGCTTCACAATACCAGGCAGAAAATCCGGAGGTGCATCGAGCTTCAGCTTTAAAATATCAGGCTGAAAATCCTGAGGGGCACCGAGTTGCTGCTTCACAATACCAGGCTGAGAATCCGGAGGTGCACCGAGCTTCAGTTTTAAAATATCAGGCTCAGTTGCTGTTTCACAATACCAGGCAGAAAATCTTGAGGTGTACCAAGCTTCAGCTTTAAGATATCAAGCCGCAAATCCTGAAGTGCACTAAGCTGCGGTCAGATTATATCAGATTATATCGACGATTGCGCCTATGGAAAGTAAAAGCCTTGTCTGGCCTTACGTACGATTCCCAAATAGCATATAACGCAGACAAAACTGTTGTACTTGGTTCCATGAGCTATAAATGTAGGTTTTGTGATGCGCTAAAATAATAAAATGGAATCGCAGGGACTGTGCTGCAAATCTGATAAAGTTCAAATTCCTTCTTTCGATCTTTTACCAGAACCTCTTAACAGCTTACATCCTGAGTACACTCATTTTAGAAAATATAATAGCTGTTTTCAAATGACATCATTTGGATGCAACAGAATTCGAGACACCGGCTTTATGCCTACACTTAAGGTGCAAGCTGAAGTGTATCATTTAGTTGGTCATATTTTGCTAGGCCTTAAACAAGATCCCCAATTTTTACAAATTTATTTTGTTGGTGAGGATGACAGGGAAGCGCAACTTAGATGCAAATCATAGCAGATGTGAGATTTGGTTTAGTGAAATCACTTCAATCAATGTTGCACAATTTTATCTTTTACGTTAAAGATTTTGAAAGTGCACTTAATAAAATACCCAGCAACTGTACTGATTTTAAATTGCCAATAAAAAAATAACTGATGTGAAAAAAGGACGTATGAATCTCCCCACCGTAAGTGAAGTAGCTCTTCTAATAGTTGGTCAGTAGTTTAAGAAGCGAGATATTATTGTGGAAAGCCATAATATAAAATTGCAACGCATTAGTGAAGTTCACCGTTCCTATGATGTATTGTAATATCCACTTCTTTTTTGTCGTGGAGAGGATGGATATTCCGTTGACATATCTCAACGTGACCCCTCACAAAATTGCCTCTGAAAAAAACCGTTTCAGCAATTAGTTTACACAAACAGAATAATGAATAATAATGAATATTGCCGATATTCTATTCTATAACGATCCACTATTGATTGAAATAGTCAAGGCTAACATGGTTCATGGGTCATGTGGTAACCTGAACCTTAACTCACCCTGTATGAGAGAAGGCAAATGTACTAAAAGATATCCTCGACAGTTGCTTAGTGAAACTATCACAGGAAATGACGGTTATCCTCAATACCGGCAAAGAGCCCCAGAAGATGGTGGCTTTACTGTTAAAATTAATGGAAACATTTACTTTAACCCAAACAATTTAAATCAAATGCGGGAAAAGCACAACCCTTCTAGAATTTTTTCAACTTTGCACAAAAGACGAATTTGCGAAAACACTGTTGTATGTGGAAGTTCCTTCTTATTACATAAGTTTGAAAGAAGGAAACGGGGAAGTGAATTAGTTCACTTTCCTGTCGTTAAAAAAGATCAAGCTTTGGGAAGGGTGTATACAGTACACCCCAATAACAGTGAATGTTATTACTTGAGAATTTTACTCCATGAGGTACGAGGGCCAACCTCATATTCGTATCTAAAAACTGTCAATGGAACTATTTATGAATCGTTTCAATTAGCTTGCAAAGCTTTGGGCTTACTTGAAAACGATAGTCATTGGGACTCTACAGTAGCGGAAGCTGTTCTGTGTCAAGTTCCGTTTAAATTGCGAGAATTTTTGCAATCATTTTGGTATTTTGTCAAGTATCCGATGCCTTAAGTTTGTGGAACACATATAAAGAAAGCCTTTCAGAAGACATTGTTAATGAAATGAAACTCATAGCTGGTCCTAATGTAGATGCAATTATTGAAAAAATTTTATTTATCT
This sequence comes from Drosophila montana, assembly GCF_035044405.1. Lineage (NCBI taxonomy): Eukaryota > Metazoa > Arthropoda > Insecta > Diptera > Drosophilidae > Drosophila > Drosophila montana. The sequence continues at coordinate 8,072 of NW_026997127.1, forward strand.
GTCTGATATATCTTGAGGACATGGTGTTGTCCTTAGGAGGACAATGTTTGACGGCATACGGGCTGCCTAATCCATGTAGATCCATAGAAGTCCTGCAAAATAGAGATTGTCTTCGGGAAATTAGTTATGATAATAACATTTTAAAAGAAATTGTTATAGATAACGAGCCTATCATGAATAACGAACACAAAAGCGTATACGATATTATTTTGGGAAGCGTTCAAGCAGATAAATAAAATTTTTTCAATAATTGCATCTACATTAGGACCAGCTATGAGTTTCATTTCATTAACAATGTCTTCTGAAAGGCTTTCTTTATATGTGTTCCACAAACTTAAGGCATCGGATACTTGACAAAATACCAAAATGATTGCAAAAATTCTCGCAATTTAAACGGAACTTGACACAGAACAGCTTCCGCTACTGTAGAGTCCCAATGACTATCGTTTTCAAGTAAGCCCAAAGCTTTGCAAGCTAATTGAAACGATTCATAAATAGTTCCATTGACAGTTTTTAGATACGAATATGAGGTTGGCCCTCGTACCTCATATTCGTATCTAAAAACTGTCGATGGAACTATTTATGAATCGTTTCAAATTAGCTTGCAAAGCTTTGGGCTTACTTGAAAACGATAGTCATTGGGACTCTACAGTAGCGGAAGCTGTTCTGTGTCAAGTTCCGTTTAAATTGCGAGAATTTTTGCAATCATTTTGGTATTTTGTCAAGTATCCGATGCCTTAAGTTGTGGAACACATATAAAGAAAGCCTTTCAGATACATTGTTAATGAAATGAAACTCATAGCTGGTCCTAATGTAGATGCAATTATTGAAAAAATTTTACATATCTGCTTGAACGCTTCCCAAAATAATATCGTATACGCTTTTGTGTTCGTTATTCATGATAGGCTCGTTATCTATAACAATTTCTTTTAAAATGTTATTATCATAACTAATTTCCCGAAGACAATCTCTATTTTGCAGGACTTCTATGGATCTACATGGGTTAGGCAGCCCGTATGCCGTCAAACATTGTCCTCCTAAGGACAACACCATGTCCTCAAGATATATCAGACAGATAAATAAAATTTTTTCAATAATTGCATCTACATTAGGACCAGCTATGAGTTTCATTTCATTAACAATGTCTTCTGAAAGGCTTTCTTTATATGTGTTCCACAAACTTAAGGCATCGGATACTTGACAAAATACCAAAATGATTGCAAAAATTCTCGCAATTTAAACGGAACTTGACACAGAACAGCTTCCGCCACTGTAGAGTCCCAATGACTATCGTTTTCAAGTAAGCCCAAAGCTTTGCAAGCTAATTGAAACGATTCATAAATAGTTCCATTGACAGTTTTTAGATACGAATATGAGGTTGGCCCTCTGTACCTCATGGAGTAAAATTCTCAAGTAATAACATTCACTGTTATTGGGGTGTACTGTATACACCCTTCCCAAAGCTTGATCTTTTTTAACGCCAGGAAAGTGAACTACTTCACTTCC